>NC_079169.1:88921662-89126662 GCF_947568905.1 Ostrea edulis
AAACTAGAGTCGACAATTCTTTTTAGAATTATTTTTATACAACAAGATGTGTTCAAATGTTGCTGCAGTGTTATATACATACATTGTGTAATAAGTAGTTTATATTTTGACAATTGTTGGTAAAATATGAGTAGTTAATCGAGGAAAATTGTATACATGTATTTAGTAAAATTCTTGGAACTACTTTTATTAGAAAATTACAATCCGTGGGTTTATTTTATATGATATTGATAACAAAGATAAAAAAATGTTAACTAAAATATATTTTAAAAAGTGTCTGCTCTTTCATTGGTATCTTGATCCTGAGTTGTTAAACAATTTAAGGAAAAAAATGATAGGACAAGGGGGAAAAAAGAACAACAAACCAACAAAAAAAAAGCCCAACAAACATTCCTCCAATATCATCTTATCAGCTGTGTTGAAAATGTACACCATACCCAGTTGATTTTGCCGTGTAACTTGAAATGGTTACCCCATATGTCCCCACCATATAATTATAATTGGAATCGCCAAACTCTCCCGAAAAGTTCATTTTAAAATTTACAGTGATAGCGTGATGAGAGAACGAAGAGAGAGAGAAAGAGGGTGCATATACGCTACCCAAGATTTCTGAAGCATCAATTTTTTTAAAAAAAAAATTTTCAATTCTTTATTGTCCTTGAGTTATACAACTCATCGGAATACATCTAGTATATGTACATTTGTATACACAATATACCAAATTGTATAAGATAAACAACAGGAGAAGATAGGAGGAGAAGAAATTACACAATATATAAATAATATACATGTAATCGCATTATGAGATGCACATGTTATTAGAAAAATACTATAATCATATTGATTTACAATGCTAAACTTCGTATTTTCACAGCTTGAACTAAGAATTTCCCCAAGTTATTGAGTTCTTTAGTATTGTCTACACTAAGGAGCTTAATTAATTTAAAGACACTTGGTTTTGTGTAATAAAAACTCTTAATATATTTCTTTCTCAAATCTTTGTAAAATGGACATTTCAGGATAAAATGAAACTCATCTTCTATATCATTATAATCACATAATTTACAAAGCCTCACAGTCCTTAAAACATTATTGTGTCTGCCTCAAATGAAGTAGGGTTTTGCTGTGTTTACGTGGGATTCAAACAGCAAAGTAATTCAGTCATTAATTATGAAATGCTACAACAAAAAGACGCGTATTTTAAGGAATTCAACTTTTGAGTAATATTTTTTCATTGAATTTATAAAATAATTAAAAAATAAAGGTGATTTCCTTGGACAATTTTGTGGTGAATATGGGGTTTTAGTAATGTTGGAACGTTTACAAAATTCCATATCAATTTTTTTTTCGGTGTTATATGCCTTCAATAGATTGTACTAATCATAAATACTCGGTTATTCCGATTCTATAGCGGAAAAGGGCGATTAGGATCCGAGTGACATCGCACTAAGTAACGAGTTCAATCAGTGCATATTTTATTTTAGAATAAATCAATCTCAAACCTAAAAGTTTGAAAGTTTTATTAAATTACCCGGATGCACATATAGAATTCTTGTTCTTTATGTTCTATTTTCAGTAGAACACAGTAGCGTTTTACCTGCTAATTAGCTAAATTACATTATACTTTGCTATTTTCCAATCTGTAACGCCGAAGAGGAAAACCCTGGTGAAATGCACACCAGTACATGTAAAATTGTCTTCAGTACAAATCAATTAAAAGAATGTAATTTGTCAAAAATAGTCTTTTCTGCGCAAAAATTACAAAATTGACAACGTTGTCATTTAATGATTTTCTCCATATAAAAATATCCTTTTATTTGTGAACTTTAGTATTAAAATGTCATTCAGTCCTCCCACTCGTCCCGTGATAATTACAGCGGAATAAAAGTCACAAAAACTGACCCCAGAGAAATAACAATTCAGTATTTCGGCACTCATTAAGAATTATTTAGGCAGGTGTTCCGTGTTAAAAGTTTCATTTTTGCATTTGTTTGTTACTAACATCAGACACACGGATATTGGAATGGTTTGATGGATTATATTCGAGTTTGAACATGATGTAAAATTGGTCATTTTTGCATGTGTAAATTTAATAGGTATTGCATAGCATGATGACATTTTCTTCAAAATTTTCATAACTAAATACATGATGACATTTTCTTCAAAATTTTCATAACTAAATACATGATGACATTTTCTTCAAAATTTTCATAACTAAATATTTTTTAATCGAAACCATGGGTTGGTTATTGGATTCGTCTATTATTGACTAGTAACTGATTTGATTATTTCGACACAACTTGCAAATTCAACAATTCCGTTCAGGAAGTAAATTTGATGTATGATAGAACTCAGTCATAACTGAATATTGTCTGTCTGTTTGTCCGCAAAAACTTTTGAACGCTTAGTGCCAGAGCTTTCATATTTCACAAGTGTATCCCTTGTGACTAAACCCTTATTTTGAAACCAAAATTTTTGACCTAGGAGTTTTTACCTAAGTTTAACCTTGACATAACCGATATGGCTTTCATATTTCACATGCGTATTCCTTACGACAACACCCTTCTTTGGGTACCGAAGTCTTTACATTTAACCTGGGAGTTTTACCTAAATAACTAAGATTAACCTAGGCATAACTTTTGAATGGTTAGTGATATTACTTCCATATTTCACATGTGTATTCCTTGTGACAAGACCTTTTTTTTTTGGTACCAGAATTACTTTGCTGCCATCCGGGGGCATACGTGTTTTATAACACATCTCGGCTTTTTAACCATTTTACACTAATAATTGTAAATATTTGGGACGTGAAGCTTTCAAAGTTTCAACACAACATTATAACATTAATACAATTATTGCTTTTATTCATAGCCATTATCCTGTGTGTCTTCTGTTAACTTCTCACAATTTCAACTTCTTAAAAGTTTTCTTGGGATACATCGGTCCAGAAAAAACAAACTTTGCATTGAAAGTTTCTTTGCATAATGAGAATTTTAAATTTATTCCAAGGAGGAGTAAGCATTCCTTGTTGACCAGTCACACTCGCAGCGAGCCAGCTCTCTTCATCAGGTAAACGGGGTAATCCGTAGTCAAAATCAGTATATAAAGAATTCGTATGAAACACGTCAGACAGCATTCAACTCAACAACAGGTCGTATAATAATAACGACCATAGATTTTGTGAAGTGCTGGCTTCAAACGAGACTGTTGAAACCCCTGTACTAGCAATAGTGGAGAAGGCATCCCGTAAGGCGTTTGTCATAATTTTGAGTATATAGAAAATATTTTTAGAATCTTCTCAAGAACCGCAAGGGTGGAATTGGTTAAATTAGTATGCAATATGTAGTTTATAAATTCGTGTTTATTCCAATCACGCCTCCGGAAACAGGACGTTACCTCATTGGAGGTTCATGTTTCTTCAAACCACGCCTCCGGGCACGGGGCATTGCCTCATTGGAGGTTCATGTTTCTTCAAACCACGCCTCCGGGACCAGGACGTTGCCTCATTGGAGGTTCATGTTTCTTCAAACCACGCCTCCGGGCACGGGACATTGCCTCATTGGAGGTTCATGTTTCTTCAAACCACGCCTCCGGGCACGGGGCAATGCTTCATTGGAGGTTAATGTTTGTTCAAACTACGCCTCTGGGACCAGAACGTTGCCTCAAAAGACCAGGCCTGGAGGCTATAAAACTTTTTTGAGCACGTTTTCAAACTCAAACTCAAAGTCTGCTCAAAATATTATTCATACTTAAAAGTGAAGGTTATAAAAATTTTATAATATCATTCTCATACTCAAATGGAGTGAATGCTCAAGATTTTTCGAGTATGTTTCGAAGCTTGCTCAGAGTTGTACTCAAAACAAACATGGCTGAGTTTGAGTACGAGTACGGTAAATGTTTTATAACCTCCAGGCCAGGACGTTTCCTCATTGGTGGGTCGTGTTTTTTCAAGCCCCGCCTTTGGGACGAGAACGTTAGTTCATTGGAGGTTCACGTTTCTTAATCCAGAAATTATGCTAAGTTTAAGTGAATATTGGTTTTGTGAATTTAAGCTGCAGTGAATAATAGTATCTCACGAAACGAAAGAATTAGTACTAAATACAATGGTTGATTGTTGCACTACAATACAAAGCGTTGAAAACTTTCTGAATGATAAATACTACACAAAACAAATGAAATTTTGTCATTTGATAATAAGTATACATATGATATGACTATATTTGAATTCATCACAAACTGGTCTGATTTGTTTGTTCTCGTCAGCGTTTCGAAATCTATGAAATTTCTGTTTTACTTACAAAACCCTTACAAACAAGTATACATTCCTGGATCCAGTAAGTGTTCTACCAAGCCCCTATATTTGCTCCCCACGAAAACATTAACAGCTGTGGAGAAACCTCAAACGTACTGTGCGACTACATATGCCAGAAGTGGTGTAAATCAAATGTAGATTTTAAAATATTATAAAGAACTGTTAGTAAACTTGAAATCGTAAAACTTTTCTCAAATCAATAACATCAAAACGTTTTACTTTTCAACACTTTATAAGACCATTCCCCACGATAAATTAAAGACTAGACTTTTTGACATCATAACCAGTTGCTTCCTCAACAAAAATATAAAACGCAAATATTCTTATCTAGTGATCAGTCATCCAAAAATTACAACGTTAAACACCACTTTGATTCCACGCACAAGTACTCTGAAGTTGAAATAAAAGATATGCTGGAGTTCCTCATTGACAATATCTTCGAGGTCTTTGGTGATCAGCTCTTCCAACAGTCTGTTGGAATTCCCATGGGCACGAATTGTGTTCCTTTGTTAGCTGACCTGTTTTTATATTCCTATGAAGCAGAATCTATTCAAAAATTTCTACGTGAGAATAAAAAATTCTCTTTCTGTGGCCTTCAATTCGACATTTGGATATATCGACGACGTTTTATCTATTAACAATGATAATTTTCATTCATATGTCGATTCAATATATCCCAGTGAACTCGAAATAAAAGACACCACATAATCATCCATTTTTGCTTCATGTTTAGATATTTATTGAAAGTAGACATTAATGGCAACTGACAACTCAACTGTATGACAAACGGAATGATTTAAACTTTCCCATTGTCAACTTTCCATATTTATGTAGCCATATTCCATTATCACATGCATATGGTGTTTATATCTCTCAGCTGATTCGATACTATATTACGCAAGAGTTTGTTCTGCATATGATCAGTTTTTAAATCGAGGCAGGCTACTGACAAACAAGTTGATAGTACAGGGGTTTCAATAGTCTCGTTTGGAGTCAGCATTTCACAATTGGGTCAAATGCTGTCTGATGTGTTTCATATCGATTGTTAGGCTGTTCTTGGTACACTGATTTGGACTACGGATTACACCATGACCGGTCGACAGGGGATGCTTACTCCTCCTAGGCACCTGATCCTACCTCTGGTGTGTCCAGAGGTCTGTTTTTGCCCAACTCTCTGTTTTGTATTGCTTATAGGAGTTATGAGATTGATCACTGTTCGTTATCTCACCTTTCTCAATTCTCCATGATTATACCATTTACATGTAAATAGAATTCTAAAACATGAATAAATGAATATGATCTCTTTGACAGTATTCAAAGGAATATTGTATCATAATTTCTGTTTTCCCACGCGAAAAACTATTGATTGGTCCCTTGTGGGCTCCCATAGTAAATGTGACACTTGATACCAGAAAAAAAATATGCATGAATGGGTTGATATATATTTTATGGCTTAATCTGCTTATAAGAAGTACAAGTATAAAATTCCTACAAAAAATAGGGGACTTGTAAATTTTCTATGATATTGAAATATATTTCCTCACCCTATATAACTCTATACCCCCCCCAACTGTTTTGGACTACACTGTGAAAATATGGAAATAATTTAAATTAATAAACAAAATTTGTGAGTTATAATCATTCCTATTTCTCTGTATTTTAATGTCGTTATCCTAGTTAACAGTCGGATCATCGAATTAAGATCGAATTCAATCAAGATATGAATCTTAGAAAATGTTCTATTCAAGCTAGCAAACAGAATCTTGCCTTCAATCCAAGGGCACTCGACCTCTAGTATTGCTTAAAAGAAGAAATGTATTTTTTTCACGGGGCGTATAAAAGAAAACAACGAATTCTCGCCAACGCAAAAAATAAAATAGGTGGGGTTATTTAAAAATCTTCTTTTCAAGAAAGTTGAAAATGACCTAAAGTCACCCATTTTAAAAGGTCCACAATTCAGTGAGCCTCATTCTTTTATTTGCCGACAGAACACCATCTCTATTATTAAATTTGTTAAAGATCATGCCATATGATGGGATAAAAATGAAGGGTAATTTGAAGGAATTTTTTTTTCTGAATGGATAAAAATTATAAGAGGAATATAAAAATCTCGTATTAAACAAAAATCCGTATTATCTATCTTCTGTATTTAGTAATCCAGAGGCAATGTAAGAATTAGATAGGTTACGCGAGAAACATGTACTAAACACTTTGTTGACGTCACATTCCGTCAGCACTCGTACTTGTATAAGGGTGTGATCGGGACTTCGGTACCATCTAAGCATTTATGAAAGTTAAACCATGTTTGAAAAGCGACATGCAAATAGTGAAAAGCAAAACAATTGTGGTTATTGGGTTCGAGTGAAACGTGCTAAGAAGGAAGTGTGTGTTGATTCTCGGAAACAACAGCGACTGCTTGACCGCCCGGTACACACTGAACGTGTAACCTGGCAACAGTTCTGTTAGTTTTTTTGTTTGAGAGACCAGAACACAGATAAATGTGCAAGTCATGAAAATGACGAAATTTTATCGTACCACGCTTTGGATAGAGTGATTTACTGGCTCCCGCCTTCCGATTGATCCTTAGATGCAGCAAACCTGCACTGAACAACAACACTGAACAACAACACCGAACAACAACAACACTGAACAACAACAACACTAAACAACAACAACACTGAACAACAACAACACTGAACAACAACACTAAACAACAACAACACTGAACATCAACAGCACTATGATATACAGTACACTTGTAGCTATCTCTCCAGAGGCCCTCTACCACTAATGTCCATTGTATTAATTCATTCATGATATGAATGCTTTGGGGGGGGGGGGGGGGGAGATTAGTATATACAATATGAAAAATCCTGATGCTTCTAAACTTGCTCAAACATCACGTAGTAGGTTAATTGTATTCTTCTTAGGTTTTGGATTTGTGAATTCTTCTTCAAGGTCAAAGTCATCTGACAATTCCTCTGTTTTATAATGCCTGGTAGATCCAACGGTTGACTGATTATATCGCATGTTGTTCGTTAAGCGTTGTGTATATAAGTTTGTCTATTTGATATGCATTTGTACATCATAACTACATGTAAATAGCCAGGATATATCAGTTTAGAGTCATAATCTATAATTCACAATCGAAACACACAGTTTAGAACACCAATTGATAGTTTCATGCTTTGGACCTCTTTATAGGATTAATGAGATTAATCACTGTTCGTTTTCTTCACCTTTTCATTATAGATCTGATCCGCAAGAAGTTGTACAACCACGCAGGCTTTCTAAAATAAGATGTATGAATTGATGTATTTTTGTGCTCTTCAACACATCTCGATCTCCTCAGGTTTCTGTAATTTCTTTATTCTTCGGATTTGATGTGTTCATTGACAATTACTATATCATAGGATGGTGATCTTTTACTCTGTATCGTAGTTAGCTGCAGAAGGTAGTTCTCTGAGGGAATATCGGAACAGATCTAATATGTCCCAATAGCTAGAGTGTAGCTCTCTGAGGGAATATCGGAACAGATCTGATATGTCCCAATAGCTAGAGTGTAGCTCTCTGAGGGAATATCGGAACAGATCTGATATGTCCCAATAGCTAGAGGGTAGCTCTCTGAGGGAATATCGGAACAGATCTGATATGTCCCAATAGCTAGAGGGTAGCTCTCTGAGGGAATATCGGAACAGATCTGATATGTCCCAATAGCTAGAGGGTAGCTCTCTGAGGGAATATCGGAACAGATCTGATATGTCCCAATAGCTAGAGGGTAGCTCTCTGAGGGAATATCGGAACACATCTAATATGTCCCAATAGCTAGAGTGTAGCTCTCTGAGGAAATATCGGAACAGATCTAATATGTCCCAATAGCTAGAGTGTAGCTCTCTGAGGGAATATCGGAACAGATCTGATATGTCCCAATAGCTAGAGTGTAGCTCTCTGAGGAAATATCGGAACAGATCTAATATGTCCCAATAGCTA
This sequence comes from Ostrea edulis, assembly GCF_947568905.1. Taxonomy (NCBI): domain Eukaryota; kingdom Metazoa; phylum Mollusca; class Bivalvia; order Ostreida; family Ostreidae; genus Ostrea; species Ostrea edulis. The sequence goes on from NC_079169.1 coordinate 88,929,965, forward strand.
GAGGGTAGCTCTCTGAGGGAATATCGGAACAGATCTGATATGTCCCAATAGCTAGAGGGTAGCTCTCTGAGGGAATATCGGAACAGATATGATATGTCCCAATAGCTAGAGTGTAGCTCTCTGAGGGAATATCGGAACAGATCTGATATGTCCCAATAGCTAGAAGGTAGCTCTCTGAGGGAATATCGGAACAGATCTAATATGTCCCAATAGCTAGAGTGTAGCTCTCTGAGGGAATATCGGAACAGATCTAATATGTCCCAATAGCTAGAGGGTAGCTCTCTTAAGGGAATATCGGAACACATCTAATATGTCCCAATAGCTACAGTTCTGCAGCTGGATCACCGTGTTCATTTACTCTGACCTCTGACCCCTGAACTGATGTCGTCAGAAATCGAGAGGCTATGTGTTCGGAAAACAGTGCTCAGTAGTCGTGGGGTTTCTCCAAACAAAAGCCGGTTACGTGTAACTTCTCAGTGCTGTTGGAACCTATATTTCACCAGACAACGACCTCTCCTCTCCCCCCCCCCCTCTCTCTCTCTCTCTCTCTCTCTCTCTCTCTCTCTCTCTCTCTCTCTCTCTCTCTCTCTCTCTCTCACACACACACACTTAGTCTTTGTCTGGAGTAGTTTAAGGTCACATGCTAAAACAGGCCCGTACCCAGACTTTTTCAATGGGAGGGGGGGGGGGTGCATAAATTTACGGCGAGCGGTTTGGGGGCCGCTTAAGGCCCCCAAGCGGGTCCAGGGCGAAGCCCGGTGGGGGGGGGGGGGTCCTGGGGGGCGAAGCCCCCCGGAAGCAGAAGAGAAATAGAGAAAAATAAGGGTAAAAATGCTCTATCCTGGATGCAATTTTTGCTTTTTATTTACTTATTTAATACTCATAAATATGAAAGGGGAAACATACTAAAATTGGTCATCGCATAGGCAATATGTATTGAATTTATTTCGTGATATTCCTTACTGTGAAAGTAAAAGCTAGGGATTTTAGAAAATATTTGACTTTAATAGTGCTTGATGATTTACACAGCCGACTTTAATAGTGCTTAATGGTTTTCATAGGGGGGGGGGGGTGCGTTTGCACCCCCCCCCCCTCGGTATGGGCCTGTAAAACAAAAAATTTAATACATGAATTGATGTACATGTATATATTGGTTTATTCTGGTTGTAATTAGCACAGCTATTAAGTTCTTAAAATATCAAGAATTTGTATATTTTCTATTATATTAAAAAATTGTGATGTATTGTCCCTCCCTTTATAACTTTAAATAAAGTTTTCCCCATTAGATATAGGACATAATTAAGAAATAGTGGTCAAAAATTAAATTCCATGCAGTGAAATTTATTCATTTTATTTTATAAACAGAAATTTAGTATATCCATTTTCATCATTTTTTAAAAAGTTTGCATTAAGTTTATAATTTTTTTTTTTACTAAGTACTCGATACAGATTCGTAACAGTAGAAATAGGCGTCCTGGATCCCGTAAGCTAGTAACTGGTTTGTTAATGATGTAGATCACTTTTATTTTGTGAGACTTTATTTTCGCGATAATATTCGAGAACACTAGTCTTGCTAAATAAAGTTCTCGCGAATAAGATGTTTACAATATACGGTATACATTGGTACCCAGTGCAGAGGTTCGAGTCTATTATCTACCCAGTAAAATGTCGTGCAAGTAAAATGAAACAGAGAAGGGAAACGTGACCAGGGTTTCTTAATTGCTCCCGCTACTTAAAATGTGACATTCCTACCACCCAGAGTTGTATACAGTCTAAATAAAAGTTTGTAGTCTGTCTCGATAACAATACTGACTGGGATGCAAAACAAGGGAATGAAGACGAAGCCTTGATATCTGACGAACGTGACGAAAGGTATCGCGACGTCATTCTCATTATTTCGATTCCAGGCGTCCACATGTGGCATTTCATTGTATAGCATCATGTAAATAATTTCATATCAAAGCATGAATAGAAAGAAGGCATAAATCTCATCAAATTATTGATAAATCGTAGGGAAAAAAATTAACAGGGAAATTATAAATATCACTCTCCATCTTCGATGTTAAAGTTGTAAATAATTATACGAAGATCAATCGTATATTGAAACTCAATACGGATGCGTAATCAATTAATTACATGTATCATCAATGATTTTGAAGCTAATGACTAACTCATGTGACAGCTCGAATTAAAATGATGATTGAACTGACAACTTTTTAAGGACGTAGTATGAATTTTAATTTCCATTGAATCACGTCGCACGTGCTGTATATTTACATATTGTTTCGTTTTCCATCAAAACAATTGCGATAGGATCACAGCCCTTGGCATTGCTTTCTTTCCATGTTGCAAACTCTGATGTGCAGCTAATTTAATGCGTTACTCACTGTGAAGTCTGTGCAGGCACACTCAGGTTCCTCGCTTACTACAGGTGAACTTTTCAAGTTCATTCCAAGTGCAAGCTTACGGAGAAAGTGACGATTCAGGAAATCGATCAAAATAAAGTTAGAAACTTGCTCTTATGTCAATGCAAACACACCCACCCCTAATTTATATTCAACCTCATTCACTTATACCAAAGGTTACGATTCGAAATCTGAGAATAAATTACAAGATCTCATTCATTTCTTTTTTTCAAATTATCTGTAAAATTTTCTTATCATAAATAATGTCGATTCCAGCTGTGTTTTGATGATCGTAAATTTCAATTTTCGTTTCGTGAAATGCAATTTGTTGTAAAGGAAACAATTTCATTGGAAAACCAAGACCACGAGTGAAATGTTAATACATACTGTGAAAAACGTTGCAACACCTGGTATCTTCAAAAATTAATAAATTCACACCAAACGATTTAGATGTCTTTGCATTTGGGGGAAAAGCAATAAAAATACTTGTTTTATTTCCGTTAAGTAATAAATTTCGCGCACATGCACGTTGTCATTATCCAGCAAAAGATTTATTAATAGATTTAGTTTGGACTTTTCGACCTTTGTCTGATGTCACGCGCATTAATAACCTAACCTACCATGTAGATCTACGAACTTTTTGGCATATACTACTGGTATATATGAATTTATGTCGAATCAACTCTAGTAACCTGCAGTCACACCGCAAGGTTACAAGTTATAAATATTTCAATCGTTCATTTTTATTTTATTTGAACGAATCAAATTATACAGCCATCTTTAACCACATCAGCAATCTCTGTACAATATAAACTACATCGACTTCAATTTCCTCCTTTGTGGAAAAGAAAAAAAAATCGTAGAAATTTATTCAATATTTCACTTTTGATCATGAACTTGTAAAATTGATGTGTTTTTTGTATAAAAAAAATAAAATTTTAAAACGAATTCCTTTAATATTGAATAATCTCATCACAACACAACATTACATGGTAATTCATTTTTCGATTTTGAATCCTGCAACATAACCGTATCCGAGATTAGGTTTTTGCTTTCCGTAAACATATAAAGAAAAAGGTTCTTGTAAAATATTTCTGACCACATGATATCCAGTTTGTATTGCTAAGGCTACCACTTCAAATGGATTTGCATTGATGTCATAAATAGTTTTTCTCTCCCCATCTATAGTTTTATCGTCAAGTCGTATATTAGAAACGTTTCTGTCTATTACTGTTATAAAGCTCGTCGTATTGAGGTCAGGCACCGCGAAGTGATACTCCGTCAGAAGGGCCCGCTGATCTGGAATGTACAACATGAAGGCGGTACCAATTCCGTCCGTATTACATTTTCCCGGCGTTATCACAGTGACAGACACAAATCGACTCGTCCGGATATAAACGGGAATATTTGAATCCACATCAATATCTATATAATCACTTTGAACAAAGATGGTCTCCAGTTTATCTTCGTGTCCTAATCTGTACTGCAGGCGATAGTCAGGTCTCGTGGATACTATCCTTACTTTGTAACCTCTCACGAACGAAGCGAAAAAAGGTGTGATGAATCCGTGTTCCGTATCGTACCCGGTAATATCACGCGAGTTATCCACAGGAATCACGAAATTCATTCCATTACATGCATAACTGTCGTTTAATCGTCCACATTTGTTACCCGTCGCAACGGATATGGGATCGATAGAAGATATAGTACTTCCGGTCAAATCCATGGAATTGGAAATGACAACAGATTCATATTTGTTCATTGTTAGTTGTATACTCTCGTTGTATGCATAATCCTGGCCACGAATATGAATTGCCCCCTCCTCCGTTACATTCAGTTTTATTTGCACTATATTGTGATCGCCGCTAGATACTATAGATAAGGTACTGTTATAAAGATATGCACGTGATTCAGAAACAGGGTTTGGTTGAATAGAGGGAACATATCTGTACTCATAATGGAATCTAAAATGTATTGGTAAAACCAAAAATACTATTTTGGTGTATCTGTCGTGTTTGGCGGCGTAGACATTGACGAAAACATCACACTCAATGTGGACTCCCTTTCCCTCCACTTGGTTTTCAAGCGCCATGTATGATGCTGGCAGAAAGAGTTGGTTTTCCCCGTGTTTTAGTTCTAGCGTGTGACTCTTGTTGAGCAGTGGTAGAGCCACATTGCAGGATCCGGCGCCTATAGACACCACGTACAGGACACAGTAACTATGGCCATCATCCACAAACAGAGGGGGGTAAACTAGGTAAAACTCCCTCCCCATCAGCCGCACGGAATCTGAGGAGAAAAACATAGTGCAATATAAATTATAGGAGAAAAAATTAGTGCAATATGAATTATAAGGGAAAAATATAGTGCAATATGAATTATAGGGGAAAAAATAGTGCAATATAAATTGTATTTAGATTAAACTAATTATGACTACAATTTTGAACTCGTTTCATTGGTACATGAATAGGTAAAATAACGAACAGTGACCAACCTCATAATTCCTACAAGCAATACAAAATTAAGAGTAGGGCGTACCAGAGGTTGGACCAGGTGCCTATGAGGAGTAAGCATCCCCTGTTGACCGATCATCTAATGGCATAATTGCTGTTGGTACACATTTTAAAGGTAGCCCACAACACTAAAACTTATACTCTTTATAACAATATGTCACAAGACGGCGATTTAAATGTTTTGTGAAAGTGTTTGTATCGATCGATTTCTTTGTCTAACATCGTAACGCATTGGTTAAAGCAAGTATTGGGCTGATGAACCGCAGATCTCGAGTGCAAATCCGCCAGAGTCTTCTAGCTCATGTGTTGAAAAAAATGTTTTTGAAAATCATGCTTTTGATCCAAATTAGCATATATTCTGCCTTTTTGATATATATACTTATTATATATCATGATATGTTTTATGATTAAATCAATTCGTACTGATTTGAGAAACTAGTTCAGGGTGTAGTGAGCCAACCGATAGTTCACAAACGTTAACTCGCGGAAGCCACAACCTAAGACCGGTACATCGATTGTTTTGTACTGAATCAAACTCACCGGTTTTGTTTGTCAAGCTGTTCACTTTTTCTTCCAGTTTAGAAATTCTGACATTATTTTGTTCTGTATCTGAAAAAGAGAAGACGGATCAGGTTTTGACCTTTTATTCAATGCTATAAAATGTACTTACTATTCAAAATAACGATATACAGGTAAAGAGGCTCATAAAAGGTGAGACAAAATGAAATTTCGCCCTTAAGACAACCAGAATCTAATTGACAAACGACATTCTTCTTTTTTTAAAAAGCCAAGACCTATTTGAAGTGTTGACTAAATTTCATTAGTTTTAGTAATCAAGTTGCATGCAGAAACCGAGAATCAAAGATGTGGTGTTCAAATACTCTAACATATTATCTGCACGGAGTCTGGGGACGAAACTAATGCAGAATATATAATGCAATAATATGGAATAAGGTATATTAATATATCTGTTGCTGGTTAATACTCAATAGACCACTGATTTTGACTACGGATTACTCCGTTTACCTGATCAAGACATGGGACTCATGGCGGTTGTGACTGGTCGACAGGGGATGCTTATTCCTCCCAAGCACATGATCCCACTTCTGGTATGTCCAGGGATCCGTGTTTGCCCAACTGATTATTTTCTATTCCTTATAGGAGTGATGAGATTGATTACTGTTCGTTATTTTCACCTTTCATCAAGCCAAAGAAAAAACCTAGAGCCAACGACCGTGATAAGACGAAGGAGGCGACAGAAGGGAACTGACGGGTCAATAGACGGGCTAATTCCCCAAGACGAAGGAGGCGACAGAAGGGAACTGACGGGTCAATAGACGGCGCTAATTCCCACCTTAGGTCGACCAGCACCCAGATATACCGTGTCCGAGTTCCAAACTACGTTACTTTTCAGTGAGCAGTTGCAACAGGTGTCAGAAGCTGTCGCTGACGTCACAGGCAGACTCAGCGCATGCCCACAGCGCCACTCTAATCAAGCATGACGGTGGATGAGCAGAATAAAGGAACAAAACCTTAGATAATTACGTTGTTTAAACTCAAAGTTGAGACAGCAATTTGGAGCAAATGGTGCCAAATAGATTACATATGTCAATTTGGGCCTGTTCTTTGAAAATCGGGGGTTGATCCCACCAATGATACTCATTTTTTCCTGTATGAATGAGGGTTATCTTACATTATCCAAAGAACAAATGAAGATAACGAACATTAAGATTAGGAGGGACTGGTAAGTTGTTGGACTAGTTCACAATCTTTTGATTTAATCAATGAAAGGTGAAGATAACGAACAGTGATCAATCCCATAACTCCTACAAGCAATTCAAAATAGATAGTTTGGCAAACACGGACCCCTGGACACACCATATGCAGGTGATAATGGAATATTGCTACATACATATGGGAAGTTGACGATGGAGAAGCAGAAAACATCCCGTTTGTCATAAAGTTGAGTTGTTAGTTTGCCGTTAATATCTACTTTCAATGAAATATCTAAGTATGAAGCAGAAGTGGACGACTCTGTGGTGTCATTCATTAAATACGTTCAAAACAAACAAATCTTACAAATCCTATAAAGAATACAAGACTAAGAGAAGAGCAGACATGGGCCCCTGGATAGTGAGACCGCTATAATTCTAGAGTGAACAGCTATGTACACATATAACCACTTGCTTAGTTCGGGATAGTGTGGGGTGGTGGTTTACACCTGGCTTCCAGATTTACATAGGGTCAAAACGGGCATGTTTCGATTCAACCACTTGCTTAGTTCGGGATAGTGTGGGGTGGTGGTTTACACCTAGCTCCCAGATTTACATAGGGTCAAAACGGGCATGTTTCGATTCAAGTGTCTCGGACCATGCCAGTTCTAATTGTTTATTTGGTCCTAATTTTTACTTTTTGTCATGTATACTGACCGTTCGTAGACTGTTAAAGACGTGTGGTTTTGTCTTGAAACACACCTAGTCACTTTCGTTTTTATTGTCAACTTTTTAGACTGATTATTTCATATCGAGTGTGACTGGAGTGCTTTAATTTACAAAAAACGGGTTGTCCTACTAGTGGTACAGTCTATGTACGGGTTGTCTACTATTGGTACAGTCTATGTACGGGTTGTCCACTAGTGATACAGTCTATGTACGGGTTGCCCTACTAGTGGTGCAGTCTATGGTAGCAGGGGACAGTTTCGCACTATAGGGCCGGTCAACTTTTTCAAAAAATGGAAATACCCCATATTTGAAGTGATATTACATGTGTAAAAATGTATACAATAATTTTAGGATGCATGTCAAATGTAGCTGAGTGCTTAATAAAAATGTTGATATACAACATGTAGGTGTCACCATGATTCCTAGCATATAGATGGGTGCAAATACGAAACTAAGACACGTGGTCAGTTGCTGAAGAAATTCCGGTGAAAACATGCAGGGTCTAGCAAAAGGTCTGTAGCTGTGAGGGAAGGTGGATGGCCCCATATGAGAGGTAGATTTTTGAGAAGGGCAGACAGGGTTCTTGATTGTGCACAGTGTCTAAATCCCCATGTTTGGTACTGTGATGGTGTGGGGGTGGTGCGGATTAGCCTAAATGAGGGAAAATCAAAGCAAAAAAGGGGAACCTGCTCAGAGCATGTTTTGTGCACCAGCACCAGTATTTATAGATTACATGTAATTTAGGGTCATAATTTATTAACTACACTAATATGAAATACAAGTATTGACATAAAAGGGAAATGTGATTTTTCATTAGTCTGTCATAATCTGACTTTGGTGTATACCCCCTATCCACATGTTTCAAAACCAAAGAAACTGTCCCCTGCCACCTATGTACGGGTTGTCCTACTAGTGGTACAGTCTATGTACGGGTTGTCCTACTAGTGGTGCAGTCTATGTACGGGTTGTCTACTAGTGGTACAGTCTCATTCTCTACCCAGAGTTCCGTGAAGCTTGCGTAACGCGCCCTCTGGTGAGAGAATTGTACAGTCTATGTACGAGTTTTCCTACTAGTGGTACAGTCTATGTACGGGTTTTCCTACTAGTGGTACAGTCTATGTACGGGTTGTCCTACTAGTGGTGCAGTCTATGTACGGGTTGTCGGCTAGTGGTACAGTCTCATTCTCTACCCAGAGTTCCGTGAAGCTTGCGTAACGCGCCCTCTGGTGAGAGAATGGTACAGTCTATGTACGAGTTTTCCTACAAGTGGTACAGTCTATGTACGGGTTTTCCTACTAGTGGTACAGTCTATGTACGGGTTGTCTACTAGTGGTACAGTCTATGTACGGGTTTTCTACTAGTGGTACAGTCTATGTACGGGTTTTCCTACTAGTGGTGCAGTGCTTAGGCATAGTCTCGTGGCTCAACAGTTCACTTGCTGTTTGACTTGGTATATGATTGAATGACTTCTCTGGACTAGTTGATTAAGCAGGTGAACATCTGTGCCCAGGGCCCACCATTTATACGTGGGCTGTTTAAGGATGCATAGCAAGACAATCATCAATGCCTGAATCCATTAATGTAAATAGCAACCGTGACCAATGTCGCCAACATGTATTGTGCTAGTCCCCCCCCCATCTTTTCTAACTCTTGTTACATTCCCAAGTGAGAACCAAATCTAGGCTTAATGTATGATAAAGTAGTATATAATGTATAGAAGATAAAATATTCTGCACTCGTTTTATTAATGTATAATGTGATCGCATTATTGCTTTCAGTACACATTTTCTTTGTATACCGGTATATTTACCATAAATGTAAGCTAAACAAAACACAAGGTATGACATCGGATCTTTTGTACGTAATCAAACTCACCGGTTTTGTTTGTCAAACGCTGAACGTTTTCTTCCAGTTTAGAAATTCTGACATTATTTTGTTCTGTATCTGAAAAATAAAAAAGACAACAAGGATCAACTTTCAAGTTTTATTACTTCAATCCTATAAAACATAATTCCTATTCAAGAAAATATAATTGGGTATACAATGTAAAGAGGAGACGGCTCATACACTTGGGACAACAACGAAATTTCGCCCCAAGACAACCAGAATCTGACTAACAAACGACATTCTTCTAAAAGAAAACAGACCCGAGACGACTTTGTAGTGTTGACTATAACAGATATTATTTTAGTTAGTAATCAGTTCATACAGACGTATGAAATCCCCCCACATGGGTACAAAAATAATTAAACATGTGCTCTTGTGCAAGAAAGAGCCATCAGCTAATTAAATACATGTTTAGGGAGAGGGCAGTCTAAGTTTTTAGAACTTGTGCCCGATCCCTTTGTAATTATATTACAATAAAATACGTTCAAACCAAACACATGTACTTATTTGAAATATTTGATGAAACTGTTGAATTATAAAGTAGACTTACTGTGTTGATTCTTAAGGTCAACACTACTGATTTGAGTTTCCAGAGCCTTTATTTTTTCGTGATTAATTTCCAATCTGTCAACCATCCTCGAAAACCTCCTCTCTTCGCAACGGAAGTCATCTTCATTGAACAACGATTGAAGCTGTGAAAATTCCAAGGTACTGATGATTACGTAACAAGATAAAATCAGACGAGTGGACACAACGATGGTCATTTCTACCACTAGGGTACATACCCTGCACACCATTTAAAGGAAAGTCATTGTTGAATGAGATCATAAATGCCCTTTAAACCTGTTGACGCGATGAAGCAAGTTAAAATGTTGGAGCGTGAAATCTAAATATTGTGGAGATGGCCAATCACGTGTGGATTTATTCCGGGGGCTTGTGGGATTTTAAAAATATTTCTTCGTTTAGTCAGAGATGAGGGTATCGGGGTGAAAGCGTGGTGAAGCCTATTCAGTAGGTTGAATTACCTGGGTTGGTCAGCTGTTTTAAAGAATCTTACGAAAGTCCCACCTTAAAGTTTAGCTTGGGAAAACAAATCGAACAAAGTAAATCGTTAGAAATAAGGACATTTTTTCCAGGTGATAAAATTTTCAGATACTATCTACAAGTTTTTGTTGCCTTTATGCGTCATTGCGATGAATGCTTGGGTGAACCATATTTTATTTTACGTTTTTATAATGTTCGTTTAGGTGTAAATGACATTAAAGCTACCATTTTTTACATATACTGTAAGTCAACGAATTAAACCAATTGAATGGATCCTTTTAATCACAGACTCCAATATCGCGGGGAAAACAGTTACCAGGGGCGGATCTAGGAATTGCTGTTAGGGGGGGGGGCGCAAGTTTATGAGGCAGGGGGTTTGGGGGCCGCCTTGAGGAGGCCCAGGGGACAAAGCCTCCGGAAGCTCCTGGATTTAGGGGTCGCCTTGAGGAGGCCCAGGGATCAACGCATCCGGAAGCTCCTGGATTTTACAGATTTATAGGGCCTGAAATATGTCTCTTAAGTAGTCTTTTTTTTTTTTTTTTTTTTTTTACTATTTTCTGTCATTTTTAATATGGTGAAATTAATAAAATGCAAATTTTTAAAGGATTTTTGTAAAACATGTAAGTTCTCCCAATAAAAGTAATTCAATAAATAAAAAGATTTTGTCATTCATTTCTCCGAGAGTGGAAGAAATTATTGCTTCTTTTACCGTTTACATTTTCCTAAACAAGAGACCACGATTTACCTTAATTTTGAAAATTTGACAAAATTAGAATAGACGATAGAAGACCATTGTCCTATTAAACAATCTGAAAATTTAACATAACGAGTTTATGAACCCATACTTGGTTGTCATTAAATTCATAATCTGGTATCCGACACCTTTACCAGATATTTTTCTAATTTACCATAGATATTCAAGCCCTGTGAATGATATGTAGTCTTATTGGAAACATGATTTACGAATAGCATATTTAATTAACTGATCTGGGTTATGGAAAAGACTGACATATTTTGCACTAAAAGAAGAATTTGACGTTTTTTATATGACGGATTTTTTTAAATTGTTTTCGGTCATCTCCAAGGTTATTTCAATGAAACTTTAAATCACAATTCAAAGCAGATAATTAAACCCACATTAAAGGTAGTTAATTGAATTAAACGCACGGTGATTAATGACTATAGGTAATTGAAACCTGTTAGCACAGGTGCTTACGAAATTATGCACCTCATTATAAAATTTTAATTAGTTTTGATGAGTACGGTATAGTATATAGTACTCTTGTCTTATAGGGAAACTGGCATAGCGGCAAGTGCATCACATAACACCTGACTCACCTTGACTGAGAGGTGGTTTTACGTATTGGCTCAGCATTTTGTATTTTATTTTCATGTTTACATGGCAATATCTCATTTAAATCTCCTTTTTTGCCGAATCTGTCAACATATTCACGGAATTTGGGGTTCATAACTTCTAAAAAACCCTCACACAAACATTGATGCAAAAACATTTTCACCTTAAATGCTTACATAAATTTGTAAAATTGTGATTGAGAGAAAAAAAATAAGGTTTATGAAATTTTGTTATTAATATTTGTGCTAGAAACCCCATTCAGAGGCCAAGAATGAAGCAAAATTACATTGTTGTCTTCCCCTACAAAAAATTATTTCTATGTAATGCTATGTATTCAATAAAACCGAAATCTTTATTTTGATAAAATCCTAAACTTCGATTTAATTTCATCAATGATTAGGGTTAAAATCATATAAAAACTATCATAATAGCACATTTTTTCAACAAAATAACATTTTCAGATTTCGAGCTGTGTTTGTTTGACGTCCCTTTGATAATTTTTCACCCATTTGCTATAAATTTAGACCTATGCTTATCGCCCAGAGTCGTAACAGTAAGACTTCATTAACGTGCCAACGTCTGCCGCCACAAAGGACTTCCGTTTTTAAGTAATATACGTATGGCACGCCAAATTCACAAAAATGAGCTAAACATAGTTTCACAGTTGATAAACTAGGTTTATCGATTGTAAACTATAGTTTACGGACCGTAAACTATAGTTAACGACGTTAATCTATATTCTGTAAACCATAGTTAACAGATAATCTATGTTTCACAAGCGTAAACTATAATTAACAATGAAAACAATCATTAGCGATTGCAAAACATAGTTTATCTGATAGATACGGTTTCACGATTGTAAACTAAGGTTTACAAGTCTAAACTATTATTAAGTTTATCTGATAAATATAGTATCACAATTTGTGAAACTAGGATTAACAATTGTGAACTATAGTTAACGAATGTAAATTATAGTTTACAAATGTGAATCTGTATTTATCAGCAAAATCTATTGTTAACGTTTATTTAAAGACAGATAAACTTGGATTAGCATTTGTAAACTATAGTTTACAACCGTTAAATATAGTTTTACGGATGAAAACTATAGTTAACGAATAGTTAACTATAGTCTACAGTTCGTAAACTATAGTTTACAGTCGATAAACCTAGTTTATCAACTGTGAAACTATGTTTAGCTCATTTTTGTGAATTTGGCGTACCATATATACGAAAGGCCCGCGATGCTGAACGTTTGGCAAAGGAACAAGCACTTAGGTTTATGATCGAACTCACGACACCATGCTTCCATATCATATCTAAAACAAGTTTTGCCAAATATATAACTTGTCAAAGACTGGGAATTCCCAAAAGAGTCAAGCGGCAATGTAGCATTGTTCTCCAAGACTCACGTGCTGCGATAACTAATAAGGTGTCGTTTGTGTTCGACAGATGTTTCAACATTATCATTTTAAGCAAACAATGTTCAATGTCAATGAATTGATAATTTGAATTTATCATATAACTTTTGATGTTACGGAAGACTGAATTTAATCAGTCAGATATAAAGACACGCCCGAAACTGCGACCAGTAACAGAAACTTATATCATATTTATTTTGCAATAATCGATAATTGCAGGAAATGCATTGTTAAAGTACGTCAGCGCGGATGACTTGTCTTCGATTTCTTAACCTTGATCCAATTCATCATCTCAAAATGGATTCAACATTTTCTGATTTCATGAAAACGTTTCAAAATTCTGCAAGTAGACCGATGACCTTTATCGCACATGGTTATCATTATCTAAGACTGCATTAAATCATAAGTTCAGCTTTCCCAAACAAAAATTTATATTGGGAATTATACATTATACTTCCTCGTGGATTCTTGAGATGAAACGTAATATATAAGCGTTTAACAATTTATTGTTTGGCAGATAATGGCCACAGAAACAACATATACAACCAACGACAGTGGGGCCGCCGAACAACAGGACTCACCCCCAACAACAAATTTTTGTGTCGTCCGAATGGCAAGAAGCCTGCCGGGTAATTACAGTCAAGCTACCGACACAATCAACATACATTGTCTTCAATACTGTATTTAACTTGTATTGAACCTTATGAAATTGTCAATATCAAATAATTTATAAATAAACATCCACATATCAACTGTCAACATCACAATATAACATCCAATTTGAAGGTGACGGTTTCGCCCCGAACCACTGAAACTGGAAATTGAATGCCACTGTGACGAGACCATTCTCTTTAGAGAAGTCGAGAGGCATATGAAGGCTATGCTTCTCGACTTCTCTAAAGAGAATATGACGAGACGTGCAAGTAGGGAAGAGCCAAGTATGCTGACAGCAAGCGATATCTGAAACAAAAAATCTAAACAACAGAAAAACTCAATCAAAGAGAAGGGTGGGTTGGGTGGGTATTTCAAATTTCCCCGCTGTAAAAATTTACCAACCTTCTCGAATGCTGCAGAATGGAAAAGAGAAGTGATGCTCTAGTAAATTTAGAATGATGTCTGTTAAAGTCCAGAACACAATTCCGGAATAAACATACCTGACATTGACGCCTATGGCGTGTAAAACGTTGCACTATTATATTAATCTTGTTATTCATATTCGAAAACTTGTAATTTATATTCTAAAGCATATCATTCATATTCGAAAAGTTGTTATTCATATTCGATAATTTTATCATTCATATTCAAAAACATGTTATTCTTATTCTAAAACGTGTTATTCATATTCGAAAACATGTCATTCTTATTCAATAAATTGTTATTCATATTCTAAACTTTTCATTCATATTCAAAAACATGTAATTCATATTCGATAATCTTATCATTCATATTCAAAAACATGTGATTCATATTCGATAATCTTATCATTCATATTCGATAATCATGTCATTTATATTCGATAATTATGTTATTTATATTCGACAATCATGTCATTCATATTCGATAATTTTGTTATTCATATTCAAAAGCATGTAATTCATATTCGATAATCATGTCATTCTTATTCGATAGTTATGTCATTCCTATTCGATAATTTTTTAATTCTTATTCAATATAATTTGCATTGTGGGTAATATTATCTGTTTGTAAAGTCTCTGCTCATTGGGTACATATATGTGAAAATGAAAGTAGATTATGGTGTTACCATATCTGGACCACGTGTACGCAACACATTCATAGGTAATGAATGTCTATTGATTGATAAACTTTTGGTAAATGTTCATCGTATTACACTGACTAACATAAAGAATGTACACTTACCACCAGATATGGTAACACCATAATCTACTTTCATTTTCACATACATGTACCCAATGAGCAGAGATTTTACAAACTGATGATATTACCCACAATGCAAATTATATTGAATAAGAATTTAAAAATTATCGAATAAGAATGACATAACTATCGAATAAGAATGACATGATTATCGAATATGAATCACATGTTTTTGAATATGAATGATAAGATTATCGAATATGAATCACATGTTTTTGAATATGAATGATAAGATTATCGAATATGAATCACATGTTTTTGAATATGAATGATAAGATTATCGAATATGAATCACATGTTTTTGAATATGAATGATAAGATTATCGAATATGAATCACATGTTTTTGAATATGAATCACATGTTTTTGAATATGAATGAAAAGTTTAGAATATGAATAACAATTTATTGAATAAGAATGACATGTTTTTGAATATGAATGATAAAATTATCGAATATGAATAACAACTTTTCGAATATGAATGATATGCTTTAGAATATAAATTACAATTTTTAGAATATGAATAACAAGATTAGTATAATAGTGCAACGTTTTACACGCCATAGACGCCTTAGATTAAACAACATGAGCTGCCTTAGATTAAACAACATATACAATTATCAAATGACACAACAACACCCACCTACTTCAATGCAATATTACACATAGAAGTAAAAGGGGGGGGGGGGCACTTGGATAACGACACATATTCACAGACAACCTGAAATATGTGGAATTATCTTTAATTTATAGCGCTCCACTTTACACTGACACTACCTGCAGTCTATTGGAAGTTTATTTGATAGATCAAACACCCTTCAATTTACAGCGCAACATTTTTCTGTGCACGATTAAGATCTGATATTTTTGTATTTGTAAATAACCGCCTTAAAGATTTAGCATAATTGTTTTTAACATATTTTACACTTGTGTGAGGACGTCACTCACCACTCCATACACAAAAAAAGGGGAAAAAATCCTCATAGCTTCCGTAAAATTCGCTGTTCAGGGATGGATCTGTAACTCTCTGGTCTGTTGCAGAAAGGAACAAGATTTATAATACAATTTGGTTTACTATATTATGAGAGGTGAAGATAACGAACAGTGATCAATCTCATAACTCCTAACTTAAGATAAGCAATACAAAATAGAGAGTTGGGCAAACACTGACCCCTGGACACACCAGAGGTGGGATCAGGTGCCTACAACAACAACCTAGGAGTAGTAAGCATCCCCTGTCGACCGCTCACACCCGCAGTGAGCCCTTTGTCTTGATCAGGTAAACGGAATAATCCGTAGTCAAAATCAGTGTGCCAAGAACGACCTAACAATCGATATGAAAACACGTCAGACAGCATTTGACCCAATGATAGGTTATATTGACAAACAATATCGTTATAACGACTATAGAAATTGCGAAATGCTGACTTTAAACGAGACTATTGAAACCCCTGTAACATCAACTTGTTTGTCAGTAGCCTGCCTCGATATCGTTATCATATAATTTGTATGAAAACATGGCAATTAAATTCAAATGATATCATACGACATAAGATATGCATGTGTAATTTCATCAAACATTACTAATATACTTGAATCATACCGTTAGTAAAATAATTTTGTCTGTTGAGAATAGTGAAAGTAGTACCATGTGACACATCATTACATTTCACTGAATATTTATCTGGTGGTGGGTAAAACCATCATGTATTGATGACCTTTCTCATGGTGAGCTATATAGGCTTCCTCTTGATATTCTAAGTTTAAATTCTGAACAGTAAAACATTGATAAATATTAGATATTGTTAATTAATGTAGAAATTGAAGTTATCAAAATATACATAATATTTTCGATCACAAATAACAAGATTATCAAGAACATAACTGTCATGTATTTTTGTCGACATTTACAATATTTTGTCTTCAATTCTTTTCCACCATTAATGATAACAATTTCCTCATGAATGCGATACGCTTGTGAACATTGTGCGTATGGATTTGATAAATATAGTGCATGTACTTCAACGTATAGGAATCCCGAAAGAAATGAAATTAGAATGTACATATAAAAAATATAAATTTTATTTTCGAAAATATATGAGAGTATGAACTCATGTATTTTCAAAAATGAAATTCATTTCTCAATCATATTTCAAATTTTGTGTGTTTGAAACCTTAACACGAATAATTAAATCGTTGTTATATACACCATTCGTGTATAACAGTATTATTTCAATGGCGTAAAGATTAGCACGTGTTATGTATTTATGTAATCTTGTTATTTATATCTGAAGAAAATTTTGGATTCATGTATAATCTATATATAACAAGAATTTTTGAATAGAAATAACAGAAATAGAATATTAATTACTAATCGTGAAAGCTATGGGCATCATTAACTAAAAGTATCGCACAATGGTTATATCTTTTGCAATTTAGGATTACTTTGATTTAATGCATATGTTATGTTTAACCCAAAATTTCCCTTACATGTCATGTTTGTTGATGGTTTGTACATATGTATATGTCACAAATGCAATTTTCAAAAAAGTATTTCGCATAGATTCCGTTTCGATTACAGTTTTTTAAATCGATGTTTTTTTTATAATTTTTTATTTTTGTACACATACCGGTATATCAGATATACAATAATATTATATCCAGAGAAGAAGGAAAAAAAACCCAAAGCATATGAGCTGAAGGTATGTGTGGTTTGAGAAAGAAAGAAGAAGAGGAAGAGAGAGAAGTTAAGAAAACAGAAGGTTCCATCGATTCCATTGGGCATCAAACTTTTCCTTTTTACCATTTTTATACGAAATAAATTTTTGAGTTTCATAAAAAAAATTCATTTGTGAAATTGCAGCACGCACACTCAAGGACTTCTCAGTGCATCTTGCTGTGTACACAGAGTATTTAAGCCATAAGACAATAGTGTTTTGTATCAGACTATTATTTTCAATAAAACCAAGAATAAAAGATTTTTTTGTAATAGCTATCTGTAAATCAGTCTTATCTTCTAAAAAATGCTCAAATTCTGCTAGGAATAATTGTAAAAAATCACATTCCCACAGAATATGTTCTATTTAAATCGATGTTAATTGTTAGCATTTGATCTGAGAGACTCGATTGTAATATGTATGGACTGAATTCCATGTCGGGTAAGTCACCCATTGAATTACAAATTCTATGCCACATAGATACTACATCAAAATGAAATAAAAACGACAAATGCTTAATTTCTTTTAAACTAGATGTAGATAAAAGTTTTTTGGTCGTTTATTTTGTAATGATATTGAAATGACTAAAGAAGATTGGTTGATTTTAATGCTCCTGAATGAATAATTGACACACTTTCGGGTCTTGTTTCTTGACATCAATAAATTATGGACCCCTGTCATTTGAAAACATCTAACAGAATTATAACCAATGACATATATTCACACTGAAATCGCTGATATTTATAATTCTCTATTGCCTACTAATGAACTTCTGTATTTCAGAACTTGTATAATAAATCTGACTAATTTGTAAGACAAGCACTTCCCTCTTTCATTTGCACAACACGAAGTGAAGAACCCAATCTACATCTGAACTATTGGAAACAGATAGATATAAATGATATATAGTTACTTCCGTCAGCCAGCCTTTTACGTGTTATCAAGAATCTTGTGATCACCTGTAAATTTTTCTTCTGTCATGATTTAACACCCATTGGTCAGAATCAAATGCAAAATTTCTTTACCAAAAATAAATCATATTTATTAATCTAATAGATTTATCTTCCACCAATGTTAGCCACAGACGGAGCAATCATTACCATAAAGTGTTTAATTAATATGATCCACGCCTCTCAAGAAATTATTTTAATGATCTACAATATTCTAAACTGCAAAACACATCTAACAGAATGCTAGATTATAATATGATGCAAGTATTTATTTTCTCGTTAAAATTTTAATTAATGGAATATTGATAGAAGGTGAAAATAACGAACAATGATCGGTCTCATAATTCCTATGAGGAATACAAAATTAAGAGTTGGGCAAACATGGACCTCTGGGCATACCAAAGGTAGGATCAGGTGCCTAGGAGGAATAAGCATCCCCTCTCGACCGGGTACACCCGTCGCGAGACCTATATCTTGATTAGGTAAACAGAGTTATCCGTAGTCAAAATCAGTGTGCCAAGAACTGTCTAACGATCGGTATAAAATACGTCAGATAGCATTGGACCCAATGATGGGTTGTATTAGCAAACTAGATCGTTATAACGACCATAGAATTAGCGAAATGCTGACTTTAAACGAGACTGTTGAATTTTATGTGATTAAGAACTCCCGACAATAATCTGCGGAATGACTTGTACATTATACTAAGTACATATCGTTTTGACCATACTTGTCTTAATAATGAAAGAATGGCTGATTTTGAGCATTTTCTGCTCTGTAACAGGAAGAGGGAAGGTGCAACGGACCAGGCGTTAGGAGGGGTGCTCTGTAGTGAAAATCACAAATTTAGACCTATTTATGATGCTCTGGGGCGTAACAGAGGTTTTTAAAACAAAACCTTATTAACGCCCACTGCGACATTTGTTTTCAGTTTTTAAGAATGAAAAAGTGAAGGTAGTATCAGGTGCCTAGGGGGAGTAAGCTAAGTGGACCGGTCACACCCGCCGTGAGCCCCGTATCAGGTAATCGGAGCAACACACCACTCACATCTGGCAAAGAAGCACTCACTACTTACGCCATCAGTTTGACGAGGTCAAGGTACAAGCCGAGCTCGAGACCACGTTCCCTTGCCCAGGAAGCGAACGTTTAAAACACTGAGCCACCGCGGATAGAGTTTAGAATACATTTACGGTCGCCAGTAGTAAAATACCTTAGTTGGTAGGGCGGCTGATTGATTGAAGATTCAGGGGGTGTGTGTGTGTGTGTGTGTTCGAATCCCGGCCTGGTTCGTTGCATCGTCCTCCTTCCTGTTACATTTGGTTCCAGAAACCTAGAACTGACAGGTGAACATGCCTGACAGAGGATAAAGATCCTTGATTGATGTCTTCAAGGTGTGAAAGCATTTAAGGAGGGAGGAATGTGGAGGCCAGACGGGTTCAATCGCCGGTAACCAAATAGCTGAATTGGTAGAACACCTGGATAGAGATTTAGGAGGGGGGTTGAATTCCAGTCTGGTCCGTTGCATTTTTACTCCCCCTCCCTCGTTACAAATGTTGGTAATGTGAAGTATATTTAACAAATATTTGCACAAGTTCGTGTCTTGACATTCATTTCTAATTCTATGTTTCAATGAATGGTATAATTGCCAAAATTATATTTATGAGAGAACCGTTTGGTATTAACTCAAGACAAGTAAAATCAGAAGGGAAGCGTTACACAGAAACCACAATCGGTATTTCGAATAATGGAATGTGCATGTGACGGAATAGCGAGTTTTATTTTTTCAAAGGAGTTAGTTTTGATACCAGAAATCAAATTGAAAACATTCTCTGGAATGAGGTAGGTTATATACTTGTCGTAGATTCCATCACCTAGATGAATTTCAGAATCTAATGCTTTGAGAGGCTATTTACGTCCTAATCGAAAAATGTTCTCTCATAGAGAGACGTCACCTGCTATAGGTGTAGCAGGAAAGTCCCTGCATGTACTGGCATAATTCTGCATCCGGATATTGGAAGGTCTGATGTAGCTTATTTTCTTAAAACTTCACGGCATTTGAACAAACTTTTGAACTTGCTAGAAATACTTCAATCAAGTGGTTTCTAATTTTCTAAGAATCTTTGTCAATGCAGATTCCATCTGTAACATTTAGGTAAAGGTCTCCGATGTCTGATTATTCCATTAAAGTCTTTAGTTGTTTTGTGCCCGAATCTAACAGAACACCACGTTCATGGTACAGTCGTTTTCGATTTACATCAAACGGTTCTAAAGATGTAGTATCTTCATTTCATGGCAACAGGACAAACCCAACCAACGTTGTACAGCAAGAAAGTATACAAGTACAAGGTTTTATACCATTTTAATACGTCATATGGACAGGGGATGCTTACTCCTCCTAGGCACCTGATCCCATCTCTGGTGTATCCAGGAATCCGTGTTTGTTTAGTTACCTTACTTCTGCAAAACGTTAATAATTAGTGCAAACAATGTAGGGTATAAGATATTCCCTGCCATACACCAACGTTGCATTGGAACCAGTTCGTGTATTTGTTTGTTTGTGTATAGTGCTTTAATAGCATATTTAAAGTTTTCTCGTCAGGAGAAAATATTGAAGTAATTTTCTATCTACGATATCGAATGCTAACTGTATGTCAATGAAAGTTACAAAAATAGAATTCTTTGAATAAGGCTATTTAAAGCATGTAACCCAAGCACGATCTTTTCCGTTGAAATCTGTTTTGCTTGTCAACTAGCAATTCACGTCTTCTAAATGTTTTTAGTGTTTTGGTACAGCACACTAGGGCCCGAGTTTTGTATTGATGAAGATAATACTCGTACCTGTACATGATTACGCGACACCATATGAAAGGGTAATAGAAACATCTTGTGCGGTGGCTTGATGATATTATCTCTCTTAGGACCCCATATCGTAATTCGTCAACTCGAAATTATTTCTCTTAGGACCCCATATCGTAATGACGGACAGTTTCATGAAGAGAATTATTTGGCAACTAAACATGATTTCATGATCATAATGGAGTTTTTGATAACAAATGAATTGGATAAAACTGTATATTGAAGACATATTTTGTACAAAAATTATCGATAAAGCAATATTCATTATTCAGTGCAAGAAGTAAAAATTGTATTGATAGCCATAATACCAGGATATTTATCTCACGCAAACAATAAAATGAACCTTGCTTATGCTATGCAACTTTTGATAGAATTTTTGTCCGTATAAAATATTCTTTCGAAATATCTTCAATTTTATCTTCTACTTAATTTTCTTATCTTGATTTTACTTTCCGTTAAACGCTATATTGTGAAAAATTTGAATTCTCTCTTTTCAATGTCAGTCATTCAGTTGGTTTTGTAATTACCAAGACGAACATTTTCGTCCGACCTGTACATGACTACTGGTAAACTAATTCTTGCAAATTTACGAAACAGAAGTTTGCCTCAAATTAATTCAGGGATATTTATGTTCAATTCCTCCCAATACAGAGTGAAGGTAATTTTGTATACAGCCATTGCATTCTGTTAATGGATCGGATGTCATTCCTGTTGTTTACATATTCAATCACGTTATCATCGTACTCCCCATTTCATCATTATTTCAGAATTTGAACTCCATCTTTTCATTCTACCTTCTCATACCTTCCATGATATATGTTTTTCTTCCAAACCTTAAGCTATTAGCAGTAATTCACTTCTGAAAACCGATCTCTGTGATATATGACGATATTCAAATTCTGCCGTCATCGTTAAAGTTCGTCTGCTTAAGTCTTTGTGACAGAACTACTTTTTGATGATTGTCTTATCAATCTTTTTTCAGTTTGTTCTAAGATGATTTGCAGAAATTATCGAGAGAAAACTTGACAACTTTATATTTTGCTAAAAATAAATCATTCTAGTGCATTTAAGTGACAGGAAAATAGTGTTTGTACCATTTGTGCTGTTTTCTGAAGAAGAAAAGGTCAACAAAAATTAGCAATTTAACTTTATTTGAATACCATTGAGAAACTGTCATGCAAGTCCAAACGTTCCCACATATTGTACATGAATTATGTGAAGCTGTATAATTAGAAATGATCTCTTCTATGAAATAAGATTTAATCTTTCTTTTAACTTTTGTTTTTAGCTTTACAGAGGCGAAATGCTATTATTCACGATCCTTTAATTCATTTCTCTGAATATAGCCCTCGTTTGCATTGGATGTACCTTCATCATTCATTTCTCTGAATATAGCCCTCGTTTGCATTGGATGTGCCTTCATCATTCATTTCTCTGAATATAGCCCTCGTTTGCATTGGATGTGCCTTCATCATCCAAGGGTTGATTGTTGTACATTGTTTAACGTCCCACTCGAGAATATTTCACTCATACGGATACGTCACAAACTGCCGATGAAAGGCTGCAAAATTTAGGCCTATGCTCGGCGCTTACGGCCTTTAAGCAGGGAGGAATCTTTATGGTGCTACTCCTGCTGTGACAAGGGACTTCGGATTTTGCGGTTTTATCCAAAAGACCGCCCCATTTAGTCACCTTTTATGACAAGAAAGGGGTACTGAGGATGTATTCTAACCCGGATCCCCACGGGAGTCATACAAAGGAAATTCAAATACGTTTTAGTGGATGCAAACTTTTATTATCAAATAAAGTTATTACCGTGGTTTTCTTTCCTACATTGTCGTCTGGCAAAATGTTTAACGATTCCACTGTCAGCCATGTTTTGAGTAAAACAAGTGAATTCTATAGAGATCAGGGCAAACAAGTTAGAATGAATGGTATTTTAATTTTTTATAGATATTTTGTATTCCCTATAGGAGTTATGAAATTGATCACTATCAGTTATCTTCACCTTTTATTGGAAATAATTTTCATAAGGGCTTTGATTTCTCCTACTTAAGACTGGTTATGTGAAAAGAGTTTTTCCTATATACCTAATACGGAACTTTCGGGATGTGCCGGAACGACCGATTATATTTGACGTTTATACACCATGGTCACGTGATAATAACCAACTGTAGGGCAAAGTTGACAATGATACAAATGGTGTTTTGCTAGCAGACGGACCGTAAAGAGCTATGCGCAGTCCCACGATGATGATCCAAGTCACTATTGGTGCTTAGTACCTGGTGTAAATTAGATGGATGGGAAAAGGTGCATTTAGACGCGTATCAATAGATGTAAGGCGTGAAGTTTTACCGATGTCCTCAATATATTCCCTAGACTTTTTTCCCTCGCTGAATCGCATATTCTAATCAAATGCGTTTTCCCATAATGATGGCTGTTAGTGATTCCTTTCTTTCAAAGATAGCAATTAAATGCAGGAATTGAAGAATACTTAGTTGTTATTGTAATCCGGAAGTGAGATGCCCTACAAATTAAGATCAACGCACGATAAAAGTCAGAGTGGATCCGTATCTTGAAAGTCCCGTATGGGTAAAATTGTAAATACCAAACACGTTAAACATGCACATTATATATTTTACTAAATCATGATCGGTAATGCACACTAAAAGAACAATGACATTGTACACTCGTACCATGTCTTTTTTAAAATACACGGCAAGTGTTACATTCGGACACTAGGTATAATTAAACCATGAGATCACTGTTCGTTATCTTCACTTTTCATTAAGATCTCACAAAGTTAAAAGATGATGTTCAACATGTTTCATTTTGTAGCTATCAGATTGATTGTTTTACATGCCCTCGAGAATGTTTCACTCATCCAAGGGCGTAGCAGTGAGGGTTGTATAACGTGCAAACGCCTGTCGCCAAACAGGACCTCCGTCCTTCTCACTTCTAAATACCTAGCGTTTGGTGAAGAAACAATGATCGTGAGCAGGACTCGAACTCACGACCTCCAGGTTACGAAGCGAACGTTCTACCACTGAGCTACCGCGACCGGTTCAGTACAAAAAAAAAAGGATGTCAAGAAACTCTAAACAGTGCTTTACCAACAGTAAAACTCTAAACAGTGCTTTACAAACAGTGAAACTCTAAACCGTGCTTTACCAACAGCAAAACTCTAAACCGTGCTTTACCAGTAGTAAAACTCTAAACAGTGCTTTACCAACAATGAAACTCTAAACAGTGCTTTACTAAAAGTAAAACTCTAAACAGTGCTTTACCAATAGTAAAACTCTAAACCGTGCTTTACCAACAGTAAAACTCTAAACAATGCGTTACTAACAGTAAAACTCTAAACCGTGCTTTACCAATAGTAAAACTCTAAACAGTGCTTTACCAACAGTAAAACTCTAAACAGTGCTTTACCAATAGTAAAACTCTAAACAGTGCTTTACCAATAGTAAAACTCTAAACAGTGCTTTACCAATAGTAAAACTCTAAACAGTGCTTTACCAACAGCAAAACTCTAAACAGTGCTTTACCAATAGTAAAACTCTAAACAGTGCTTTACGAACAGCAAAACTCTAAACAGTACTTACCAACAGCAAACTCTAAACAGTGCTTTACTAACAGTAAAACTCTAAACAGTGCTTTACCAATAGTAAAACTCTAAACCGTGATTTACAAACAGTAAAACTCCAAACAGTGCTTTACCAATAGTAAAACTCTAAACATTGCTTTACCAACAGTAAAACTCTAAACAGTGCTTTACTAACAGTGAAACTCTAAACAGTGCTTTACCAACAATGAAACTCTGAACAGAGTTTTACCAACAATGAAACTCTAAACAAAGCGTTACCAACAGTAAAGTTCTAAACAGTGCTTTACCAATAGTAAAACTCTAAACAGTGCTTTACAAACAGTAAAACTCTAAACAGTGCTTTACTAACAGCAAAACTCTAATCAGTGCTTTACCAACAGTGAAACTATAAACAATGCTTTACAAACAGTAAAACTCTAAACAGTGCTTTACCAATAGTAAAACTCTAAACAGTGCTTTGCTAACACTAAAACTCTAAACAGTGCTTTATCAATAGTAAAACTCTAACAGTGCTTTAACAATAGTAAAACTCTAAACAGTGATTTACCAACAGTAAATCTCTAAACAGTGCTTTACAAACAGGAATACTCTAAACAGTGCTTTACTAACAGCAAAACTCTAAACAGTGCTTTACCAATAGTGAAACTATAAACAGTGCTTTACAAACAGTAAAACTCTAAACAGTGTTTTACCAACAGTAAAACTATAAACAGTGCTTTGCTAACACTAAAACTCTAAACAGTGCTTTATCAATAGTAAAACTCTAACAGTGCTTTAACAATAGTAAACCTCTAAACAGTGATTTACCAACAGTAAATCTCTAAACAGTGCTTTACAAACAGGAAAACTCTAAACAGTGCTTTACTAACAGCAAAACTCTAAACAGTGCTTTACCAATAGTGAAACTATAAACAGTGCTTTAACAATAGTAAACCTCTAAACAGTGATTTACCAACAGTAAATCTCTAAACAGTGCTTTACAAACAGGAAAACTCTAAACAGTGCTTTACAAACAATGAAACTCTAAACAGTGTTTTACCAACAGTGAAACTCTAAACAGTGCTTTACCAACAATGAAACTCTAAACAGAGTTTTACAAACAATGAAACTCTAAACAAAACTTTGCCAACAGTAAAGTTCTAAACAATACTTTACCAATAATAAAATTCTAAACAGTGCTTTACAAACAGTAAAACTCTAAACCGTGCTTTACCAATAGTAACACTCTAAACAGTGCTTTAGCAATAGTAAAACTCTAAACAGTGCTTTACTAACAGTAAAACTCTAAACAGTGCTTTACCAACAATGAAACTCTAAACAGTGTTTTACCAACCCGTGAAACTCTAAACAGTGCTTTACCAACAATGAAACTCTAAACCGAGTTTTACCAACAATGAAACTCTAAACAAAGCTTTGTCAACAGTAAATTTCTAAACAATACTTTACCAATAACAAAACTCTAAACAGTGCTTTACAAACAGTAAAACTCTTGTTCATTTACAGAATTTATGTAATATTCTGCTTCAATTCATAATGGCTGCTATATGACAAAATCTGTACAAGTAGTTACTCATCGTTACAATATTCTATATAAAGCTACACCTAAGGCACATCCATTCTCTCTGATCAGTCAACGCCCAGGACACATGCATCGTCAAAACAAAATAAAGTAACTTTTCTCGCACTAAGTCAAATTGATGTAATAATAACATTTATACATCTCTCAACTGATTCGATAAGCAAGAGGTTGTTCTATGTATGGTCAGTTTTTAAATTGAAGCTAGCTACTGACAAACAAGTTGAGGGTGCAGAGGCTCCAACAGTCTCGTTTAAAATCACTATTTCGCAAATTCTATGGTCGTTAACTTATAACGATCTAGTTTGCCAATACAACCTATCATTGGGTCAAATGCTGTCTGACGTGTTTCATACCGATTGTTAGTCCGTTCTTGGCACACTGATTTTGACTACGGATAACTCCGTTTACCTGATCAAGATATAGGGCTCACAGCAGGTGTGACCGGTCGACAGGGAATGCTTACTCCTCCTAGGCACCTGATCCCACCTCTGGTATATCCAGGGGTCCGTGTTTGCCCAGCTCTCTATTTTGTATTACTTATAGGAGTTATGAGATTGATTATTGTTCGTTATATTCACCTTTCATCTCTAAGCCCCATATATCTCCAAGTTTTTCTCACGTCCCTCCGATTTCGACACATCGGGATTTGACTGTATATGTTTCTTTATTAAATTACAGGATTCTTGTTTACATTAATCAATAGTTTTTCTTTAAAAAATTCAGTATTAACCTCTCGCTTTTCAAATACTTAGAGAGCCTTTTGGCTTGTTTCACATCTCATCTACATATGCATGTATAACGAACAATACTAATTATTGTCAATAAATAAATTCAACTAAAAACTATTTAGATGGAAGTAAAAACAATAAGGAAAAAACCCACTAGACAGTGCAGTCTTATATAGGTCAGATTGTGTCATTTAGCTTTACAGCTTACTTTATTTGACAGCGTATTTGATAAATTTAAAAAAAGCTCACCCAGTGGCTATCAATGTGATATATTCATACACATTAATTAATATCATGAAAATTACAATTCACTGCTTGACATTAGATTAAGGTTTTTCTTCTTCATTAAAATACACAAGGACAAACCGTTACTTGCTAAAATGTTAAAAAGTTATAAAATCTCCTAGTTGTCTATATGACCGCAAAATCAGCAGATTTATGATGAAATGTCATTCGCAATAATCACTTAAATCATCTTGGAAGAAAATGGGGAGGAAAATGGGTCTTTGAAATTATATGACAAATTAGGTTAGGATCGGATTAATCATTGGATTATTAGTAGATAAATATAACACTCCGCAGATCGCGTACATCCCGGGCTATTCTCAATTCATCTGTGTTAATGTTAGCTGAAGAAACAACCCAATGTCGTTTTTTAAATATTTAATTGCTCTCTCTCTCTCTCTCTCTCTCTCTCTCTCTCTCTCTCTCTTATAAAAGTAAGTCAGCACATTCAAGTTCCTGAACACTATTGCTTTTCAATCCTGAACTTGCTGTTGCATACTCAATGTAAAAAAAAATTGCAAGAGCTATATCGTGCACGTGAAGAAGAAAAAAAAAAGAATTAAAATTATGTAGTGCATCAAAACTCTGGTGACCGTGTCACAAACTCCATACATTATTCAAAAGGAACCCTCAACATGTATTTTCTTGGTATTCAAATTATCGTAGAGTTCCATAAGTGTATTGTTTCCAAAGACTTTTAGAACAAAAACAAAAATCCTTACAAGTGCAGGAAACCTTGTGTGTGTTCCTAACAAATAATTTTATGTAATTTTGAAAATTGTTTACTGATAACCAATCATGATAAATATGAATTTTGTGATAATGCTGTCAGATCAGAAGTCAATTTTGTCATTGATACAATGATATTTTGTGTCTGTCTTATAGCGCCTTCCGTCTTTTAAGTTCTGGTATTCCGTGATCTGGGCATCAGAGTCAAATTCATAACATGCTTATAAAGACATTCCTTTACCAGAATCAGTTACTTAATATTCACACGAAACAGTTCAAATTCAAGTTATGCAAGTACATGTTGAATTAAACTTTAGTTAATGCATTGAAGATTGAAGAAAGAACCTGCTTTTTACGACCTTCGATTTAGATTGATTTATAGCTAGGAAAATATTAGCATCTTTATTGTTTACAAATAAAAAAAACCGTGAAGTTTTGTGACATCTTGCTGTCTGGAAATCGGATAAATGCCACGAAAAACACATCAAAGTCCTGGCCTTTCAGAAACGTGATTTGATACTGCGTCTAGATATAACCCATTAATAATTTATTTTTCAAAATATTTTTGAAAAGTGACACACTAATAATTTCTTGATCTGTGAAGTTTTGCGGCGAGCCTCTGGTTTAAAAAACTCCCCAACCTTATGCCAGTTTGCCTTTAGGTTCTTTCGTCTTCAGAACTCTCCATACACTAATCCTGGAACCACAGAAATTCAACCTTTAAAGTTCTTAAAACATAAAGATGACATCCATAATATTTTCACCATAGGATGCCAGCCTTCCTTTTCCATAATAACATTCCTAAACTATTAACCGGTTGCGGTAGCTCAGTGGTAGAGCGTTCGCTTCATAACCAGGAGGCTGTTAGTTCGAGCCCCGCTCGTGTGATGACCTCATAAAACCTAACGCTCGCTCAGAATTTAGAAGTGCGAATCACGGGTCTTTCGGATATGACCTTTAAAACGGAGGTCCCGTGTCGCTGCAGGCGTTAAAAACCCTCACTGCTACGGCCCTGAGTGCTAAGCATAGGTCTAAAGTGGTACTTCACCTACAACTGGTGACGTCTCAATATGAGAAAAATGTTTTCGAGGGGACTTAAAACAACCACCCTAAACTAAAAGCCTTCAATGTGTTTGATGTTTTAATAAACCCCCAAATCATGTGTATTTATTTACTAACAAAATATTCAGGGGCAGATAGCTCTATACACAAATATGTGTATATTAGATTTATTGATTGCATATTGTTTAACGTCCCTCTCGAGAATTTTTCACGCATAGGGAGACATCGTCATTGCCGTGTTTCATACCAATTGTTCTTGGCATATCGAATTTACTGTAGATGTCGCTAAAATCAGTCTTATACTGTAGATGTCGCTGTGAAATTCATCTTACGGTATACTGTAGGTGTCGCTGAGAAATCAGATTTATACTGTAGGTGTCGCTGTGAAATCCGTCTTACGGTATACCGTATGTGTCGCTGTGAAATCAGATTTATACTGTAGGTGTCGCTGTGAAATCAGATTTATACTGTAGGTGTCGCTGTGAAATCAGATTTATACTGTAGATGTCGCTGTGAAATTTAATGTAGCTAGCGGTGGAATTTGACTTATAATGTATGTGGCGCTGTGAAATAAGACTTTTATTGTAGATATCGTTGTGAAATTTACTGTAGATGTCGCTGGAATCAGACTTATACTGTAGGTGTCGCTGTAATCAGACTTATACTGTAGGTGTCGCTGTAATCAGACTTACATTGTTGATGTCGTATTTGAAAAATATTAACAGACGTCAGACAGACGGACGGCGACGGATAACTTCCGATCACATAAGCTCTTCTGGTCTTCTACAACAGAGTCCTCCATCAATAGAACTCTCCATGCGATCAAATTGCAGATAACTTTAGAGGGTACATCTATACGTCAATTAATCAGTCCCTCCCACTTCGTTTAACGCATTGTTTTTAATTCCATGCTCTCAAATATTGGTATGGATTTTGCTGTGAAGCATTCAAGTGAACAGCTATAAATGTCGCCTATTTTTATCACGACTGACCCTTTTCGAGAATTGTGGTCCTTCTAATGAATATTGGTTTTAGCATTCGACAATACAATTGGAATTTTGGTATTCTTATCACAATCATTTTTATAAATTTACTTTGGGATTCCAAGGTTAGCTTTTTGATAAAAGAAATTATCCAAATACAAAATACGTTATTTTCATATCAAGAATGGATGAAATAGCTTTTGCTTAGTTTGAATTAAATCAATCTGATGTAAAATCTATTTCAATGAGAGAAAAAAGTTCATATATATCTAAACCATGGATATATACCAATTGCAACTCAATAAATCAATATGAAACGTCTCCTTATCGTTAAAACTGATTTCCGAATAATAAAGACAAAGCAAACCAAAGTGAGGAATTCCGGAATACGTGTGGCAGTAACTCTTAAACAGCGAATGGTTATTTGTCCAGAACTAAAATAATAAAAAAGGTAATTGATCAAAAGCTAAATTTTATTTGTAGATCTATATGATCTTTGCATTGCGTGTTTATCTCTAAGTTTAAATACACTAGGAATATTTTGTTAGCCCCCTAACCTTTTTGATATAGCACAAATTACTGGCTTCATTCGAAGATCGAGTGAAAGAAGTGAAACAGAAAGAAAAAAAAATGGTGAAAATTGATTGGGACTTATATTTTGGTGTCAAAATACGTACAGTCATTACAGGAATATTATCATAAAAAATAGCAATGGTCTCCTAAATAAAGACAGTTATGTATATTAATATACATTTTAATGATGACCACTACAGGTACCAGTCTCACGTGATAAATGAGTGACCTGAACGTTCTATCGGTGTTTAACGCTAGACCCGGCTAATCGCACAGATTGGTGACAGTTGTGTCATTTACCGAGGATTAAAGGAAACACTTTCACGCGTATTAACGTCATTCGTGACACATTGATACTTAAAGCACACAGATTATCGCTAGATTTACGCCTTTAACATGAAGATAGTCAGTTCTAGTGTAAATACCTGGACATGCAATGCTTTTCGTTTATAAACTCACCGACCTCTAACGGTCTACATTGTTTCTACTTTCGGTTGAAATATATTGTGTACTCACTATTTTATGATATAGAGATACGAGATTTCATTTTCGGTAATTTACAAGTAATCTGATTTGTAGACTGATTTATTAGCTTTCTTTAGTATTATCGTTAATTTCATTTGATTATTAACTTCTCTTTACTATTATCGTTTATTTCATCTTATAATCAACTCCTTTTTAGTATCATCTGGATTAAAACACTGCAAAAATTATAGAGATTTACATCACAAAACTTTTACATATTTAAGCAATGAGTAAACAAAACCATTATTTGATATAATATTGTAAAGGTAAGTGTGTGTGTTGTTCAAGGATGTTAAACCAAACTTGCATCGTATTTCAAACAATTCATTAGGCCCCGGATTATACAACCTTACTTCATCACAACCATTACAGAGCAAAAAGATATAATTACCTCATCATTGTAAAAATGTACTATTTATCATTACTTATACAACGTTTAAAGAATGCGGAAACGCGGACGGCCTGAAAACACCTGGAGGCGTACCGTCCGAGAAAGGAAAGGATCGACAGGGGATAATTACTCCTCGTAGACACCTGGTCCCACCTCTGGTATATTCAGGGGTCCGTGTTTGCCCAACTCTCTATTTTGTATTGCTTATAGGATTTATGAGATTGATCACTGTTCGTCATCTTCATCTTTCATGGAAAAGTAGAGAGAAGTTGAATTTGTTGCCCTGGGGAATATGGCAAAAGTTTGTTATACGGCCTTATACGTCCTTAGGGGCACGGGCGGCCTAATACGTTCTCAAGGGCAAGGGGAGGGTATGTGAGTATTACAACAAGAGTACCGCCAACGGTACATAGTGCACCCAGCAATAATGCTTAAGCCATAATTTGTAGAACCTTGCTTCAGGTAGTATCAGCCTTCATCAGGCTGTGACATACTTTCTTTGCATATGAATATTTCCTTAAAAAGGACCAAGTTCAACAACTTGTAATTTTCTTAAAATTTGAAGAAAATCAAACTCTTTGCCAAATGCACAATTTCCATACCCATACAAATATTCTGTAAAATAAGAAGGTCCTCACTTGAACACTGTAGAAGGAAAAAAAATCAAAGGCAAATCAAGTACTCTCTATGCAGTATTTCCTCAAAACTGACAAAGTTCAACAACCTGTAATTTTCTCAAAAATTGAAAGAAATCAAAATCCTTGCCACATGCACATCTTCCATACCCATACAAATACTCTGTAAAATAAGAAGTCCTTCACTCGAAAATTGTGGAAGGAAAAATAGACAAATCATGTACTCTCTATGTAATTATTCCTCAAAACTGCTTAAGTTCATTAACCTGTAATTTTCTCAAAAAACTGAATGAATTGAACAGGGTTTTCAACAGTCTCAATTGAAGTCAGCATTTCGCATATTCTATGGTCGTTATAACGTTCTAGTTCGTCAATAAAACCTATCATTAGGTCAAATGTTGTCTGACGTGTTTCATACCGATTGTTAGGCCGTTCTTGGCACACTGAGTTAGACTACGGATAACTCCGTTTACCTGATAAAAATATAGGGCTCACGGCTGGTGTGACGGATCATCAGGGGATGCTTACTCCTCCTAGGCACCTGATCCCACCTCTGATGTATCAGGGGTCCGTGTTTGCCCAACTCTCTATTTTGTATTGCTTACAGGAGTTATAAGATTGATCACTGTTCGTTATCTTCACCTTTCATATGCTATAATACATTGTAACACTGGGTAATAAAGTTGTCTGGTTTGTTTTTACTACAATAGCATGTTAATCTCAACACATAACTTCTTTACTGGTCGCAGTAGCTCAGTGGTAGAGCGTTCGATTCGTAACTGGGGGTTCGTGAGTTTGAAACCCGCACGTGTCATGGCGTGTTTGAAACCCGCACATGTCATGGCCGTGTCAAACCTAAGACGTAAACATAAATAGTGATTGCTCCTTCGCCAAATGCTCGGCATTTAAAGTGAGAATCACGGTTCTCTGAGATATGACCTTAAAAACGGGGGTCCCTTGTCGCAGAAGGCTTTGGTACGTTAAAGAACCCCCATTGATACGGCCATGAGCGCTAAGCATAGGTCTATTTACTGTGCTTCACCCACAGCTGGTGACGTCTCAATATGAGTGAAAAATTCTCGGGGACGTAAAGCAACCAACCACAATGCCTTACCTAATAACATGATTGACAGTTTGCGCAGGAATTGTTTTCATAGTAACCAAATGCAAAGTTGGTTTTGTACCGGAAGGAACTAAACTTGACTCCGACCTTGTGAAGCGGTCAAAAAGCGGTTTGCGTCAAGCCCAAATTAATCTCTTTATGTTTATCATTAGCATAACTTTATCACATTTAATTACAGTTAAGATTCATAGCTACAGACGGTCTTAAATATATGTCAAACTACATCTGCTAATTCGAGATTTTAGTACATCTATGTCATTTCATAAATAATTCTATCATATAGTCTTACAATGGAGTAAAATGCATCATTTTCTCTGAAACAGACTATTGCATTTTCCACCGATACCAAACGGACATACCTTTCCCGGGTTAATTTTTGTTGGATATCTAAATATTCTATTTTTCTCAGCTATTCATGTATTGTTGATGGTTCTGTTTATTTGTCAAATTATTTTACCTCCTTATAATGATTCTATACAACGCGGTATCTGATTGGTCTAGGCAGTCACGTGCAAGGGAGAATAAAACTTCATATTTCCCTCAAACATCGTTACAAGGCTCTAAATTCGCTCTGAAGCATATAATGGGGGACAAATTAGAAAATATTTTGACGTGAGTTTTTGTAAAGTATTTTCTTACTATGATCCACCCTTTCAGGAGCAGCGTGCATTTACCATAAACTCTATGTAAGGCGAAGATAACGAACAGTGATCAATCTCATAACTCTTATAAGCAATACAAAATAGATAGTTGGGCAAACACGGACCCCTGGACACACCGGGGGTGGGATCAAGTACCTAGGAGGAGTAAGCATCCCCCGTCGACCGGTCACACCCGCCTTGAGCCCTATATCCTGTATATATAATCTATATAATCTACGTCACGGTAAGCGCGGTATATTACGTTCGTGTTATTTGCCGTAATTCGTAAGACGCAAAAGGAATGTGTTTACTCGCGGGGCGGGGTGGGGTTATAATGATTTATGATGCAGTTTAATCACATGATTTTGGTTGATTCACAGACTATATAACTAGTCAGCATTCAGGGAGAAAGGAAAAATAACAATTGGTTATGGTATCATATTATTTGGTTTGTACATTCGAATACGTTGACGGTGCTATCAGATTCATATACTTGCGTGGGTCCAAGATTTTCCCGCGATATTACGTGCATTGTAGTCTTTTTTCCCCTCACTATTATGTAATAAATGTATATTATTAGAATTTTATGGTTATGCTGATCGTGGTGTTTTATATCTTAATGTTAGAAGTTTGCTACGAATTAAGTCCATCCCAATATATAAAGAATATATATAATCAAAAGTACATATACCTATGAAAAGTACTAAACAACTTTTAATTTGGAATACTTTTGTATATCTTTTTTCAAATTCAAATTTAGTTAGCCAAATCAAGTTTCGCACCTTTATTGTACTTCGGCGTAAGAATAAGAAAAGAAGCAGTTTGTCCGAAAAGTTTGTTGTTGTTTCACGGGCACTGGAAGTTAATGTAAATATATAGTATGTGCATGCATAAAAAAGGAAGGGTATGACACTCTTTTTTAGGCAAATTCGGGTTTGGGTTAATGTGGGTGTTTCTCAAACGGCCTGACGCGATGAATCGTTCACATATACCTTACTATCAATATCTGCACGGTTTCGGTCCGCTATAATGCCGTTCATTCGAAGAAAAAGATGTTTTTACACCTCCAAGTGCCTAAGAATTTCGCTAGACTGTCTTACTTCCGGTTTAATTGCACTGAATCGAAAGGCAAGTTCTGATTGGTCAATGTAATAAACATTTATATGTTTATAATGTCATTCTTATTGGTTCTGAAATAATGATAAGAATATTTGAACTATAAAAACAAACATGGCTCATGTACTTAACCACTAGTTTCTAACACCACCATGAAGTAATAATCATATAACTGATACATAAGTAGGGAAAACACAGTTATACACGGAGTATACCAGAGGTGTGATCAGGTGACTCGGAGAAATGTTTTTGTTTTCATACATCTTTGCGTTAAAGATTACTTGTTTCGTATTTTGGAAAATACATGAGCTCTTCGCATGCAGAAGGTACACGCTTTTTATAAAAATTTAAGAGATTTAGGAAAAACCGTACAGTTATATCATATCTTAGGAATCGCAAGCATTTACCTTCAAACAACGTATATATTGACCAGCAGTTGCGCCTACACCCTACCGCTCTTCATCAAAGTCAACTATACTTTAAAATAGTCAGTTAACGACCCTTAAGGTACATAGTCCTTTAACCCCCCAGAACTTTTGAAGAATTAATAGTTCCTGCAGGTATGGAAAGTACAAAGATTAGACAAGGCATATCACGACTTCTGGTGAGACGTACAAAAAGTAAGTTCAAAGATCATCGAGGACAAAATCTATAAATTTCCAAACATTTCCTTGACATTCAATAACCCCGTTTTTTACAATTATGCCAATTGAAAGATTTTCAAAAGTAATAAATAAATGATCAATCATGTTGAAATCGTTCCATTCATTTCCTGCATTAAATCATACGAAAAGTCGGGGGACGTTATATACTTGCTTGTTTATTGGTATTTGTGGTAAAACCCAACACATGTAGTTAAGTTTGTAATGTATCTGTTCACCAAGAACATGTCAGCGGGAGACGTCAAGACCAAATCACGCCCTATACTTTATATATAACCAAAATGACCAAGGACGCGAACAGTAGACTATATCATATTTCGTTTCGTTGGTCAATTTAGTGCTTTTTATAATTATTGTATTTGACACCCAGGTGTTGTAGGAACTTGGCGTTTACGCACACACCCGAGAATATACATGACACACACACACTCCGTTTCTCTCTCTCTCTCTCAGGTGTCAATCAAAATACTAATATTTCTTTTAATTGCCAAAAACAATCAGTGTCTTCCGATGACATTTAAGATAAGTATCATGTCAACGTTTGAGAAGAATAAAATGCTGCCGGTCGTCACATTTACGGTTCCGCTTGGAATGACTACTAACGGCGAGATTAAAAGTGCCCCCGAACCGTAAAAGACTCCATGTCTACAACGAGAAGCAAACTATACAGTTTTTGCAATATTTCAAGATTAAAGTTCCCAAAAGCCTGGAAAAAAGACTAGCTTCCCAAATTAAGATACATTTTATTGCAAGAAGATGCATGATGTTATATGCTAAACATTCTTAAGTTATACAGAGTTTGTTATCATTACGTAACATTTGGTCATACAATAACACACGAAATATAACTAATTCTGGTCACCATATAATTATGAAAATGATTTGTGATTGTTGACTGAATATTTTCAAATTTAAGCTAATTAAAACATTCGAGAACCTGTGCAATTTTATTACTTGAGTTGAATCTTTTCCCTCGTCTGTAGTTTGTATCGATAAGAACCTTCTAATTAAACTTCCATCAATATTTCCTTGTCTAATGTTAATTATCTTTAATCAACCTTGAAATAATAATTAAAAAAAAACCCGTTAAGAAGTGCTGCGCTCAATGACAATAAACCTCACAAGAGAATAATAGGTTGTATGTATGCTGAACCGCAACTCAGACAATATCAAGTTTATAAATTCAGAGAGACAATCACACGAACAGATTTCAAGGAACTGCGTACCTGCGTAGGAGTGTGCAGAAGTAATTTGATCACATTCCAAGACATGTTTTCACAATATTTTCCCAGGTGTTAAACCACAATGCTACCAATGTCAACGACTTCAGCAAATGTGACGGTATTGAAAATGCACATTTAGAATTTAGTTAGTATACTTCTTAACAGGATCAAAACAAATGAAGAGTATCTCCATCTTAACAAAATTACACCTTTTGCAGTTACTTTCAACATCGTAACAACTCGGCAAATTCACGGAAATGCACGACAGTATAAACTAACCACTAACGCAAGAGAAACTCGTTTGTGTTTGGTTCACAACCCAAGTTACCAGTCCCCTCGCTTTGTCCTTGATAGCACAATTCGGTGTTGTTTTCTTCATCTTTTCCTATCTATTGAATAGTTTCATATACATTTCCACTTGATTCAAGATGTAAACTAAATACGTATTAGAGTGACCTACATAACGTATTAGCGTGACCTACATAACGTATTAGTGTGACCTACATAACGTTTTAGCGTGACCTACATAACGTATTAGCGTGACC
Source organism: Ostrea edulis (assembly GCF_947568905.1). Lineage (NCBI taxonomy): Eukaryota > Metazoa > Mollusca > Bivalvia > Ostreida > Ostreidae > Ostrea > Ostrea edulis. The sequence goes on from NC_079169.1 coordinate 88,967,852, forward strand.
TGCATACGCAGTAGCGTGACCTACATAACGTATTAGCGTGATCTACAGAACGTATTAGCGTGACCTACATAACGTATTAGCGTACTAGCGTGACCTACATAACGTATTAGCGTGACCTACATAACGTATTAGCGTGATCTACAGAACGTATTAGCAGGACCTACATAACATATTAGCGTGACCAACATAACATTTTAGCGTGACCTATATACGCAGTAGCGTGACCTACATAACGTATTAGCGTGACCTACATATGCAATGATAACTCTGTTCAACATCTCTAGATACTTTGGTCCAAGTATACTCTACAGCTTACTTCTGCATTTTCCATGTTGCAGTCCTTTTTGGTTTGAAAAATAACCCCACCAATATATGAATAAATGAATTCAAGGGTGCAGTACCTCTTTTTGAATATTTCCTGATACAGACTACGTAATTATATGGGGTAATGCATATGACGTAATTAGCAAGTCTATCATTCTATTACAACATTTAATTTTCTTTTTTACGAAGCATTAGTAACTCGGGTAAGATAAATGTATTTTTTCGTGTTCGAGAATAAAGTACACGAACACGATCGTCGTATTTCATAAACAAGAGTCGAATCGTGTTCGAGTTATGCTGGTGATAGCCATCTATATTTGATTACAATATACCTCAAAAAATTTCGTAAGACTTCTTAAAAGTATTTCATAACAGTTATATCATGTACTGAGCTCATGTTTTCAAACACCGTCCGTGCATACGTACGTGTTCAAATGATACTAATAATGTGAGTGTAGCGGTCAGCCAGCCAAGTGCTGATCACGCTCACCGTTGCTTAACTTGCGTGATCAAAAGATTATCACATTACTAGAAAAATAAGCTCACTAGCGAGGCAGTACAAGTCCTTCTACACCGACCGCTACAAAAAAATCTTTATTTTAAAAAACTGACATGAACAACAATGAACATTAGCTGTATACTAGCTATTTACCGAAATGCACGGGATGTTGACGCTTGGATATCATTTTTGGGAAGGAAACTGGAGTACCCGGAGTAAACCCACGTGTCCGAGCAGGCGACCAGCATACCCTCTCACACACAACCTCTGCCAATCACGGGGATCGAACTTGGGTCGCAGAGGTGAGAAGCGAGTGCGTTAACTAGTTACGTTACCCGGATGCCCACCGCGTATTTATTCTGGATATCCAAGGACGATAAGAAAAATTACTGATACTCTATATAGGTACAGAATATAATTAATGCTATGATAGTTAATTATACATTATAAGTTTTCGTATTATTTATAAGACGTGAAACAGGTCAGAAATCTTCTCCGTTACACGTATCCTATACTCGTTACACATTCAGTTCAACATATACAACGATAAACATGTACGTGTGTCCAGACATAAGACAGTGTTCATTTCCGTGAAAAGGTAGACATAAGACAGTGTTCATTTCCGTGAAAAGGTAGACATAAGACAGTGTTCATTTCCGTGAAAAGGTAGACATAAGACAGTGTTAATTTCCGTGAAAAGGTAGACATAAGACAGTGTTCATTTCCGTGAAAAGGTAGACATAAGACAGTGTTCATTTCCGTGAAAAGGTAGACATAAGACAGTGTTAATTTCCGTGAAAAGGTAGACATAAGACAGTGTTCATTTCCGTGAAAAGGTAGACATAAGACAGTGTTCATTTCCGTGAAAAGGTAGACATAAGGCAGTGTTAATTTCCGTGAAAAGGTAGACATAAGACAGTGTTCATTTCCGTGAAAAGGTAGACATAAGACAGTGTTCATTTCCGTGAAAAGGTAGACATAAGACAGTGTTAATTTCCGTGAAAAGGTAGACATAAGACAGTGTTCATTTCCGTGAAAAGGTAGACATAAGACAGTGTTCATTTCCGTGAAAAGGTAGACATAAGACAGGGTTAATTTCCGTGAAAAGGTAGACATAAGACAGGGTTAATTTCCGTGAAAAGGTAGACATAAGACAGTGTTCATTTCCGTGAAAAGGTAGACATAAGACAGTGTTAATTTCCGTGAAAAGGTAGACATAAGACAGGGTTAATTTCCGTGAAAAGGTAGACATAAGACAGTGTTAATTTCCGTGAAAAGGTAGACATAAGACAGGGTTAATTTCCGTGAAAAGGTAGACATAAGACAGTGTTCATTTCCGTGAAAAGGTAGACATAAGACAGTGTTCATTTCCGTGAAAAGGTAGACATAAGACAGTGTTAATTTCCGTGAAAAGGTAGACATAAGACAGTGTTCATTTCCATGAAAAGGTAGACATAAGACAGTGTTAATTTCCGTGAAAAGGGAGACATAAGACAGTGTTAATTTCCGTGAAAAGGTAGACATAAGACAGTGTTCATTTCCGTGAAAAGGTAGACATAAGGCAGTGTTAATTTCCGTGAAAAGGTAGACATAAGACAGTGTTCATTTCCGTGAAAAGGTAGACATAAGACAGTGTTCATTTCCGTGAAAAGGTAGACGTAAGACAGTGTTAATTTCCGTGAAAAGGTAGACATAAGACAGTGTCCATTTCCGTGAAAAGGTAGACATAAGACAGTGTTAATTTCCGTGAAAAGGTAGACATAAGACAGTGTTCATTTCCGTGAAAAGGTAGACATAAGACAGTGTTAATTTCCGTGAAAAGGTAGACATAAGACAGTGTTAATTTCCGTGAAAAGGTAGACATAAGACAGTGTTAATTTCCATGAAAAGGTAGACATAAGACAGTGTTAATTTCCGTGAAAAGGTAGACATAAGACAGTGTTAATTTCCGTGAAAAGGTAGACATAAGACAGTGTTCATTTCCGTGAAAAGGTAGACATAAGGCAGTGTTAATTTCCGTGAAAAGGTAGACATAAGACAGTGTTCATTTCCGTGAAAAGGTAGACATAAGACAGTGTTCATTTCCGTGAAAAGGTAGACGTAAGACAGTGTTAATTTCCGTGAAAAGGTAGACATAAGACAGTGTTCATTTCCGTGAAAAGGTAGACATAAGACAGTGTTAATTTCCGTGAAAAGGTAGACATAAGACAGTGTTCATTTCCGTGAAAAGGTAGACATAAGACAGTGTTAATTTCCGTGAAAAGGTAGACATAAGACAGTGTTAATTTCCGTGAAAAGGTAGACATAAGACAGTGTTAATTTCCGTGAAAAGGTAGACATAAGACAGTGTTCATTTCCGTGAAAAGGTAGACATAAGACAGTGTTCATTTCCGTGAAAAGGTAGACGTAAGACAGTGTTAATTTCCGTGAAAAGGTAGACATAAGACAGTGTTAATTTCCGTGAAAAGGTAGACGTAAGACAGTGTTCATTTCCGTGAAAAGGTAGACGTAAGACAGTGTTAATTTCCGTGAAAAAGTAGACGTAAGACAGTGTTAATTTCCGTGAAAAGGTAGACATAAGACAGTGTTAATTTCCGTGAAAAGGTAGACACAAGACAGTGTTAATTTCCGTGAAAAGGTAGACATAAGACAGTGTTCATTTCCGTGAAAAGGTAGACATAAGACAGTGTTAATTTCCGTGAAAAGGTAGACATAAGACAGTGTTAATTTCCGTGAAAAGGTAGACATAAGACAGTGTTCATTTCCGTGAAAAGGCAGACATAAGACAGTGTTAATTTCCGTTATTAGGTAGACATAAGACAGTGTTAATTTCCATGAAAAGGTAGACATAAGACAGTATTAATTTCCATGAAAAGGTGTGGAAACAAACATACGATTTTTTTAAGTGTCCATGGTCAAGCGAGTCGGTGGTCATTTACACAATTTTTTTTGACCTCGTGGTTTGCGACACTCATGATGTTATAGAAAACCATATTTATTTACTTTCTTTCAGTATGATCGGCATTTTGAACTGATAAATAGGATAGTATCTTTGGTTTAACCAGTGTCAGTTCTAAGCGTATATGAAAACGTGAAGATCAATCTCATAACTCCTACAAGGAATACAAAATATATAGTTGGGCAAACACGGACCCCTGGACATACCAAAGGTGGGATCAGGTGCTTAGGAGGAGTAAGCATCTCCTGTCGACCGGTCACACCCGCCTATATATGATGAATATTATTCTATGTCAATCATGATTTATTCTTTAGCAACGGCAAACGTTTTATAATGTACACGTTTTGCTTATGCAATGCATTTGAAGAGTACGAGTTAATTTCATCGACAATCGATATGGTTGATCCCCCACCCATTCTTAATTACTAAATATCGTCAATATTGTTTTGTTTAGGAATACAAATCTTTTTCATCTTCCGCACAAAATTAATTCTAAAATACTATTTTTTGCTGATTTATGTCAAATGTTTGAAGTGAATACATTTCAGAAAAAAATCGGTTTAAGAGCTCTTAACGTCAAGTCGGCTGTACTGAATATACAGTCCAGTCACATGCCAGATCACCACGGAAATATACAGCGACCACATCAAAATTGGAAACGAGGTTAGCTACAAAAATCAGATGAGCAGTTATTTCTATCAGATTATTTGGCAAGCATTGCCGTCATGGGAGGATTCGTTTGCCTGCACGGAATTGTAATCATTTTGCACTCTGTTGTCTTTTAGATGTGGCCTTTTTTCTTTAAATTGAAATCTAAAATAGATGTTTTATGCATAAAACGACACCATACATCCCATCATATTTACACTTCAGGTTGATTAAAATATTTTTAGAGATATACTGCTACTTCATTCATTTTTGAAGTAATTAATTAAGATGTGTCGTTCTAAATAACAGTTATAGCTTCATTATTTTATAATAATTTGGCACATTTTATGCCTTTACATTTATACTTAGTATGTTATTCATATCATCAGTATTACGGAATCTAAATACGCATGATTTCGCGGTTGTCGTAAAATACTCTAGCAAAGAGAGCAGCAGTGATGCGCATTGTTTAAGATGAACAAAAATTTATTAAATGACTTGCATTGGCATGGTAATATAGTGGTATGCACAACACCCACTTTATGATCGGAGGATCTTAGGTTCGTGACCATACTACATTCATTATGACATATCATTTTGAAGGTTGAGCTACAGCGGTGCTGCTGTGTTGCCTCTTATCTTTGTTGCTTTAGTTGCTCGATTCCATCTCATGATGTTGTTTTAAATCTGTAAAGTTAGCATACTAGTATTCTCTTTAAGCTCCTGGAACCACATTCAACACTTTACACGACTATTTTTTCACGATAAATTAAAGACTAGACTTTTTGACATCATAGACAGTTGCTTTTTCAGCAAAAAATGGAAAAAGGAAATATTCATATCTAGTGATCAGTCATCCAAAAAATTACTTTGTTAAACACCACTCTGATTCCACGCACAAGTACTCTGAAGTTGAAATTAAAAATTTGCTGAAGTTCCGCATTGACAATATCCTCGTTGTCTTTGGTGATTAGGTCTTCCAACAGTCTGTTGGAATTCCTATGGGCACAAATGGTCTCCTTTGTTAGCTGACCTTTTCTTTTATTCTTATGAAGCAATGTTTATTCCAAAACTTTTACGTGAGAAGAATAAATCTCTTGCTGTGGCTTTCAAATCGATAGTTAGATATCGATGACGTTTTATTTATTAACAATAATTATTTTCATTCATATGCCAATTCGATAGATCCCCATGAACTCGAGATAAAAGATACCACAGTGTCCTTCACATCTCCTCCGTACTTAGATATTGGATTGCAAATGGATATTAACGGCAAACTAACAACTCAACTTTATGACAAACCGGATGATTTCAGCTTTTCCATCGTCAACTTCCCATATTTATGTAGCAATATTCCATTATCACCAGCATATGGTGTTTATATCTCTCAACTGATTCGATAATGAAGAGCTTGTTCTGCGTATGATCAATTTTCAAATCGAGGCAGGCTACTGACAAACAAGTTAATGTTACAGGGGTTTCAGCAGCCTCGTTTAAAGTCGGTATTTCGCAAATTCTATGGTCGTTATAACAATCTAGTTTGCCAATACAACCTATTATTGGGTCAAATGCTGTCTGACGTGTTTCATACCGATTGTTAGGCCGTTCTTGGCAGACTGATTTTGACTACGGATTACCTCGTTTACCTGATCAAGACGTATGACTCACGGCTGATATGACCGGTCAACAGGGGATGTTTATTCCTCCTAGGCACATGATCACACCTCCGGTATTTCCAGGGGTCCTTGTTTGCCCAACTTTCTATTTTGTAATTGCTTATAGGAGTTATGAGATTGATCACTGTTCGTTATCTTCGCATTTCATGATGATGTACATTTTCGTTTGGCCATGTAATGTGCTATGAAGTTAAAATGTTCAAAAGTTTATAAAGAGCTGTCAGATTTTTATAAAAAGAAAGAGAACCATGGGACTTAACAGTATCCTAGAAACAGCTTTTCATTGGACAGCGCATTAAAACGAAAGTTGATTATTTTAAAACAAATGTCTTTAACTTTTCAAATTTTAAATGTTTTTCCAGATTTTTGTTTATACAATGCCCCAGGGTAAAAGGGCATTGTTATTTTTAAAATATCAAAGCACTAAAAACCCTTTTGGGCTCAAACTTTTCGTGTTTCCTTATGAGTATTCTAGTAAAATACAGGCAGTGCCTTTGACTAAACATATCTGCTCATTTTCTTGTTCGGGGCAATAATGTGACTGCTGGGTATAAGAAATTTCATAAACTAATAAAAGAATAAGATAAAGTTTATACACTTTTTCATTCAATGAAAGATCAAGTTATTATAATTACATTTCGAATGGTTTTGCCTTTGATATCTTTACCGAGTGAAATGATAACCACTTCCTCATGAATGTGAAGAATTTGCGTATGATTCTTAATAAACGTGGTACGGCTATTTTAAGGGCTTGGGAATCCGGCAGAAATGAAAACAAAATGTGAATATAAAAGAAAAAAATCGCTTTTTGAAATACATGAGGGTATGAATAGTAATCTTCACGCCAACGCGCTTCATGAAAAGTATGCTGCGTAAATTAACGTCTCAGTCCATGCCCGCTTGAATTTTCAAAAATGAAATTTATTTCTTAATTATACCTCTGGTATGTTGTAAAGGCTTTCATCATTAAGCATATACTTGGAGGAATATTTTTGTAATTCTTAAAATTTTATAAAGTTTTTAAAATTAAGTTTGATTTATTCTGTAAAAAGGGATGATTTTGCAATAATTAATTTTTGACATTTTAGTGTACTTGAACATGCGATGTACAGTGATATGAGGCTTGTAAATACCGAAAAATAATTTAAGATTTTCCAATTCCAGAGCTGTTTTGACAACTGTTATGTTGTAAAAAATATAATGGCTGCAACCACGACTCAATCATGTTGGATTACACGTGTCACAGATCTGGCGACAGAAATTCTTATCGTTGTCGGAGTTTTATTGCTGAAACCTGCCACATTGAAATAAAATTGTATATAGTTTTTTTCTACGAAGAAGAAAAATAGTTTGGGCATTACCAGGCTTCAATATGAACTTAATAGCCTACCGAATTAAGAAGGAAAAAAAAACCCCAGATAAACTTGACAAACTGGTACTGGAACAGACAAAAAGAAGAATTTGAGCTGAAAGAGAATCGTACATGTAAAAAAGAAAAAAGTGCATCTAAAGCGAAAGTTAAAAATAGCGAGAAAGGTGTTATATATAGTTCCTACAATTGTTCATTTATGAATTCATTAAAATATTAGAATACATCGTCTTATAGAAGTAGATTATACAGAGCTATTGAGTAAGCAGTAGTGTAATTTACAAATCCTGAATCGTTCTTCTATACCAAATGGACCGTTCCGTTCTCGATTAGAATCGTTCCGTTCCAACACCAAAACTGTTCCGTTCAAACCGCTCAGCGCTCCGTTCCTCGGTCAAAGCGTTCCGTTCCCAGATCAAACCGTTCTATTCTCATCTATATGTAATACCATTCATTCGTTCCCTCAAACTGTTCGTTCTAGCATGGCCATTCGGAACTTACCTACACGTAACATTATCGAGTCATGGCAGATCAACATGGTGCTCGTTCATGGTCGAAGATAAAAGAAAGGAAAAGGTCCACTTTTAGTGTAAAATGACCCTGTCTACGGAATCAGTTTTGAAATACAACCCAGTAACTTATTTCAAACATTAAACTACAGACGAAACTTCCAATAAAAAAATACCCTTTACAGTCTATGTATGGGCAAATCGGCTCTATAAATTTGTTTTGATGTTTTTGAAATTTACAGAAAATTAGCGCATTTTAGCACTTTCAACTGAGGTTTAAAATAATAAAATAATAGCACACCCTCCGATTGAGAGAGAGAGAGAGAGAGAGAGAGAGAGAGAGAGAGAGAGAGAGAGAGAGAGTATGACTTATCAGAGCAATGGTGTGCTAACCATACCCAGAAGAGTCCACGCCTCTGGTGAAATTAGCTTCCTTGATATCCCCGTTTTAGTCTCCTAATGATAATAGCAATAAAGGGGGGTTGCTTATTTTCAATTATCTGTAACCAGCTGAAAATCACTGTACACTGATTGCTAAGATACCACAAAATCCAATATCTAAATTCAAATAAATCGTCAATTAAAATATCGCACCTCAATAAATTATCACAAGCTCCTTCCACTTCCACCAGGCTTACAAAATTGTAATTAAATGTACCTAACATTTTTCTAATATCTCTGCAGTGATTGTACAGAAAATTATTTTGAAGTTATGTCAAGAACTGCTGGCGTTCCTGAGTGTTATGGCGACAATGTTATCAAAACTGGGCCTACAATAACAGCAGAATATTTATATATAAAAAAAGGTGTTCTGTTTGAATAACAGTAGATAAGTAATTATTGTATGTAAACTTAAATCACATATACATGAACGCAACTGCACATGATTTATTTTCACCCCATTCACCCCACTTTGAAATGGTAACATATAAAGTATTCAGTAGAACTCCCCCCCCCCCCTCTTTTTCCTCACTCCTTTTAGCACAATGTCTCTGTATGTAAAGAAGTGTCGACAGAGTCTGAAATATGCAGAATTTGAAATCGAGGTCAAACCATTTGTTCCCAAATTGAAGCATTCCATTCTCGACTCAAGCCGTTCATTCTCTATCTTCAAGGGTTTCATTCAGAACCGTCCCGTTCCCGCCAAAACCGTTTTGTTCAAACTGGTCAGCGTTCATTCCCCAATCAAAACAGTTCGTTCCCAAACCGTCCCGCGTTCCTTCACCGTTCCACTCCGTTCGTTACGCTTCAGGGTTTGCACTATAACAACTCAATTTCTTTTTCGGATGTCATTATATCAATGATAAATTATTTGTTTTTTTTTAAAACAAGACTGTTGAAATTACTGTAATATTAACGCATTTATCAATAACCTGCCTAGATTTAAAATTGATCATAGGCAGAACATGCTTTCGTGTATCGAATCAGTTGAGAGACATAGAAACCGTATGCAGGGAAATGGAATGACACGAATATGGGGAGTTGACGATAGAGAGAATCTGAAGTCATGCTGTTTGTCACAAGGTTGAGTTGTTAAATATTTGTTAGATAGTGGAATCTGTGAAATAAAACATGATATCGAAATCCTGCCCCAAGTTACCACTCTGAATTGAAAGCAATAGGGGTCTAAAGGAGTAGATATCACATTATCTAAATGGTCTTTCATAGACACTACATTGGAACATTCTAAATTCGCGAGGTCAATTTTTTTGCGGATTGTCGAGATTTTACAGTTTCGTTGGAATGTAATTTTGTGGACATGGTCTTTGTACATTGATACATCAAATATTTTGTATTTTTCGTCGTGATTTGAAATTTGTGGGATAGGGGTATCTACGAAAATTGAGTCCACCAAATCCACGAAATTTAAGTCTCCATCAAATCCACGAAAATTGAGTCCCCACAAAATCCAACATATTTCATGCTTCTTAATGCAATATAAACTGAGACTATTTGGTGTCTTGAGACGAAATATAAGCATTCATTCCTCTCAAAGTTTGATTTATTCCCCCAATTCTATTAGTTGCCTGTCATCATATTTAGATTTTTATTGTGTCGTCATTGGATATTACTGAGTAGTCCCCGTGTAAGAAAGTGTTCCGAGTCGTAACCGGGAGGTTGTGAGTTCAAGTCACGCTTGTGCCATTGCCGCGTCAAACCTGAGACATAAACCTAAGCAGTGCTTGCACCTTCGCCAAACGCTCGGCATTTAGAATTGAGAATCACGGGTCTTTCGAATATGACCTTTAAAAGCGAAAGTCCCATGTCGCGACAGGCGTTGACGTCACTGTTACAACCCTGCACGTCTCAGTTCCACAAAGGTGAGCTGAGTTAAACTGACAGTTAATGTTTAGTTATCGCTATATAAATGTAAGAGTTAATGGGAAGTTAACTATCTGTTAAAATTAACTAACCGTCGTGCAACTGAGCGGTACTGGTGACGACGTCTCGATATAAGTGAACATTTCTCGACGGGAGGTAAAACAAACAAACATCTATGGCGCCTCCACCTCTGATGGACGTGTCCAGCGGTCCGTGTTTCTTCTAATATCAGTTGGTAGGCTGTTCTTTGCTGACTACGAATTACACCGTTTACCTTATTAAGATGTGGAACATACGGCGGGTTTGACCGGTCAACAGGGAGTGCTTACTCTTTCTAAGCACCTGGTCCCACCTCTAGTACATCCAGGGGTCCGTCTTAATTCTTTATGGCATTTATGAGATTAATCGGTGTTCTTTTTATCTGTACTTCTTCATTAACATTCACTGGGATTCAGTATAAATAAAACGCTTGAAGAACTCAGTTTTGAAATTAAAATTAGAAGAAATTTTTCCAAGGTAATGTCAAGCCTCCGCCCTGACGCCTCGTCTTAATTTCCTGACTGAAAAACACAATGTCATAAATCACATAGCACCTTTATTGACAAGGGGAAGACAAAAATGAAAAATACGCATGCTTTCTGTTTATTAATTATCAATTTATAACTCTGTGGATAAAATTCTTGCTTTACAGGCGGTGATCGGCTTTTTTATTGATAAGTGTGTCTCTGCAAATTAAACTGACCTTTTATGGGGATGTAAATGTCAGAAATAAAAGTTCTAAATTCTTACTTTTTAAATTGATAAATCACAATATCAAATTTAATGTCTTTCAGCATTTAAGGATATACAAGTACAAATTAAGAAGTTCCCCAACTGCCGAAATTATAAATTCAGCTGCCTATAAAGTTTGTTGGTTATATTTTCTAGTTCACACAGAATATTCTATAAGAATTGAAATTGAAGACCGTAGCACTATCACGAATAAAAATCGGTTTTAGTTTAAAAGAAATGCGGATGACACGGGAGCGCTTTAATCAAATCTACCTACACTTGAGTGATTTCCAAAGTAACATTGTGATTTTTTGTTATTGAAAACCAATGTAAAACAACTAGAAAATGAAAAATGTTTCAATTCCATATATTCTAATTTCGAAAATTAATTGATTTTAAAGATAACAAAATTTTTATGACGTCATAAATCTGTCTATGGACAGAACCTCCCTCCCCTCCCCGCCCCCTTTTCCGGAACTACCAAATATTTATAGATATATGGAATAGTCATATCTTTATGTACTATACTGTTTTTGTTCACTGAGGGAAAAGTTTTCAGAAACTTACGTTTTCCCATAATTTTTTCTATCCAAAAAGGTCGATTCAGACGTCGAGTTATGAACACTCTCAATAAAACTCACAGGTGAGGAGATTTCTTATAAATCACACAAGGTATATCCGGATTAAGAGCGTTACCGGACTTGTTTCTTAGGATTTGCTGAGACTGATGGAGTTGTGACTCATATTCAACGTTATTGCACAGCGTACTGAATAGCATACCAAAATAACCCGAGATGGGAAATCCTGACAATAGTGATAATGATAATAATAATGATAATTATAATAGTGATAATGATGATGATAATAATAATAATAATAATAGTGATAATAATAATAATAGTGATAATAATGATAATAATAATAATAGTGATAATAATGATAATAATAATAATAATAGTGATAATAATGATGCGATGATAATGATAACAATAATAAGAGTGATAACAATAATAGTGATAATAATGATAATAATAGTGATAATGATAATAATAGTGATAATAATAATAATAATAATAATAATGATAATAGTGATAACAATAATAGTGATAATGATAATGACAATAGTGATAATAATAATAATAATAATAATAGTGATAACAATAGTGATAATTATAATAACAACAGTGATGATAATAATAGAAAACCCTCGATGACCCCTTACACTAATAATGTCTCTATCAAAATAATAAAAGTATCTCAAAATCTCTCAAAAGTAGAGGTCTGTTTTGAAAATTGATAGTATATAATTAAACGTTTTCATTAGTCTACCGAAAATTCACAAATAACTAATTATAAACCGTAATCAATGATTTGATATTGTCTGTAGAAAACACGCACCTATATATGCCTTGAATAACATTAATTTTGAAGTAGAATCAAGCATACTCTGTTTTTGGCCTCATCTCATGATTCTGCCTTTATAGTTAGTAATTGGTGAATGATCTCTCCTGGAGATGCAAAAAAGTAAAGGTCAGCGGCCATTTTGCTAACATAAATTTGATCAATCATAAAGCAAATTAAAAAAATCATGGAAATTCTCATTTTCTGTCAGTGAATTCGTTGCCATCATGATTTATGTATTGAATGAAAAAGTGAAAATAACGAACAGTGATCAATCTCATGAATACCATAAAGAATACAAAATTGAGACCAAGCGAAGCCTGGGAAACACCAGAGGTGGGATTAGGTGCCTACCGATTATAAACAACAAGCACTATGTATACTAGGAAACTGAACATCACAATTACTATGAGTGAACTGACTAGGAAAAAAAAATGCTACAGTTTGAATGTTGGTCAAAATCAATTAACGAGTACATGGAATGATTAGAAGAAAATTACCACTTTATCATGATCATTATTTACATCTGCTCTTTCAGATACATATATATTTCCAAAGAGATCAAAAGAATTCTGTTCGAAGAAGTGTGGGTGTTTATTCCAACATGTGGAGAGAGAGAGAGAGAGAGAGAGAGAGAGAGAGAGAGAGAGAGAGAGAAAGAGAGAGAGAATTATTATCGACATTTATCAGAGTAGCTATTAATTATAGGATACATTACCAATGGTACTACGTGAGGATTATCTTTATACCAACTACTTGGGGGACCCCTGTGACTACTTCAAGAAAAAAAGTAACTCTATTTCCTCTCCTTTTTCTCCCTGTTTCAAATATAGGCGTCTCTTTTTTTTGCCGTTTAAAGCATCACACCGGTAATGATGTTCACTATACAATGTATATTTATACTATACAGAAAATAACACTAAAATCAGTCGTAGTAGCTCAGTTATGATCTTAAAAACGGAGGTGTCGTGTCGTGGCGGGCGTTGGCACGTTAAAGAACCATCACTGGTACGAGCCTCAGCGCTAAGCATAGGTCTAAATGTGTGGTACCCTCCCCCTATGGCTGATGATGTCCCTATGCGAGTGAAAAATTCTCAACGGGACGTGAAACAAACAAATGAAATTGATGCCACATAACTCGGTCAGAAATGTTCTATGTCACATGTCTCATCTGCAGACACAGGAAAAAGAACACCCGTGTATACACCCCCCCCCCATATTTCCCTCCAATCCAATCGTTTTCCACTTATATGTAAACAGCCCGAGTACACATCAGGAAGTAGTCTTTACTAATATCAAATAGTGCCTTTGTAAACAAACTGATTATTTCCACAAATTACTTCACAATTGCAAATCAGTGGTACAACAATTTGGATAAAAGAAAACGGGAAAATGAAAAAAAAAAGCGTGTAAGTACAAAAAAATAGTCTTTTAAATGCATGTATTTGGAACTAAAATTGATTGAGATCATTTGGAATGAACAATTACCGGTGTGGTCTCGAAGTTTTTATCTTCTTACAATCTTGCCATGGATTTGCCATTCATAGTTACGGGATGTTTGGTATTTGATCTAGTACACGAACCGAAACAGGGTCAGAATCCGCCGTTATTTTAGCAATACTAGTCCTCTACTATAACATGAATAAACTAAAATGCCTGTATGCACATCGCATACGTCATTATACCCCGTTGCCTAGGAAACCGAGTTCATAAGTAACAAAATTGTAGAAAATCATTCACAATTACACATATCCTACGTCATACATAATCAAAACATTTTCAATGATACTAAAGAGTTGTAAAGGTGGGGTTAAAAGCATGTTATAAAAACAATAAGTATACTTTGTTTAAACACTAGAATGAGAAAAAAAAAATTAATTTCCCTATACCAAATATATTGTGGGGGAAAGTGTGGATTTCTGCGAAATACACATGTAGTTCAAAACCAAAGCATGGCGTCCAGTTTCAATGCTACACTCAGTACTTTAAGATACAAATAATACCGCATGTTTCTTCTAAAATAACCTTGACATTAAAAATCACGAGGGCTATAAAAAAAATTTAAAGATTTTTTTTTCAAATAAAATTTACTTTTCATAGAACTGGACTATACCAGTGTGCTGCAAATAAGGCATTCAATGCGTATAGCTGAAATAATACTCATATGCAGTCACTGTCTACGTAAAAGACGTTACGTAGTAAACATATCCAAATATAGTGTTCTATAGCTATTTTTATTCACATGTAACACATCAAAACAAGAAGTAAGGTCTTTATACATCGCAATTATAATTTTTTTTTATGTGTTCCTGTAACAAACTGCATGTCAAATTCATTAATTGTTGTAATCATTTCTGGTGTATACTAAATAATGAGTTAACGTATGCTGAATTAAAATACTCTGAAAAATACTAATATACCAGATGTTATGTGCGTGCGACACAGCTTCGCTATTTACAGAAACGCTGCTGTCGAAATATTGTGTCTTAGAAAATGCTTTTGGATAGTAAGATGAATAAATTATTATGTGAGTCTATAATGTGTGTTTTGAGAGAATGCCCTGTGACAATTATCAGAGTAATATAAGTACCTGGCCATAAGTGAGTCATCATTTTATTTCTTCACTATATATTTCATCGAAAAATGCCTTTTGAATAAAACATATTGCAGCATTATTTGTTGTTTATTCATATGGATACAATATAAAAAGAATTACAGAATTATTTGTAGTTTCTTCACAAAATTTTAAAATAAGTTCATTTGTAGGTATTTTGGTGAAATCACACGTAAAATGCAAAATTGAAATTTTACGGCACAACCTTGTTAAGAAATTATAGTATTTTGAGGTTAAAATTTTTGCCTTGATGATTTCATAAGCTATTCTCGATGATCATGGAATCTTAATTTCCTTAGCATCACAGGAAAAGAAAATTTGAACAATTTTGCATAAAAAGTGAAAAAAAAAATCATGATAATTGTGACTAAATTGAACTCACAATAAGGTTTTATAAAAATTGTTTTTTCGATGAAATATATAGTGAAAAAAATTAAATGATGACTCACTTATGGCCAGGTACCGTGCTTATATTACTCTACAGGAAGTGTATAATATTTGTGTATTGTGGGACAATTGCAGGTATCCAAGTTGGTTAAGTTTCTGAACATAACTTACTCCTATACCACTTATGTCTGAAATAAAACCCACCCCGCCAATATCCTTCAGCATCTATAAATTAGAATATCTTAATTAACTTAGTAAACCCTAACCATGTAGCGTTTATGACGTCATCTGATGCACTTTTCCCCTTACTTTTTGTTATGAAAATATGAATGGGAAAAATTATATTACACGAAATCTAGTTGATTCATCAATTTGTAAATCAATGAATCGTATAAACATATGTAAATTCATAAGAAAAAAATCGCAAACATGATGAATTAACGGTTAAAAACCTATTTTACACAGCTTATTGAGGCACAATCATCATTAGATTCCCATGGTAACCAAACCTTTACAATTTAGTTTCAATTACAGTTTTTCAAAAATTATTCTTAAAAGTTCTTATATTTAGAAATAGAGAAGAAAAATTATGAACTGTATAATATTTGTGTATTGTGGGACAATTGCAGGTATCCAAGTTGGTTAAGTTTCTGAACATAACTCACTCCTATACCACGTATGTCTGAAATAAAAAAAAAACCCATCCCGCCAATATCCTTTTTTTTTTTATTATATATATATATATATATATATATATATATATATATATATATATATAATCTAACGAAATTATTTCGTCATAATTTTCCCCCAAGGTTGTCCTTTGCCTTCTAAATAAAGTGAATAAATCAGACAAAATCAGGAACTGGTCAGTCACTCGTTTGATTTGAACAAGTCCGCGTCCACCTATACATTGATGACGTCACAAGTACAGGGAACGCCCTCTCCAGCCTAATGATAATCAGAATACAAACCCTAACTTCCGTTTTCCTTCGTTAATCACTATAAATCTCCCGAACACGAAAACAGCTGTAACGTATACTACTACATGCAGATTTGCACACAAAAATGTTCATTGGTTGTCTCTTATTCAGCTTGGCTTATTCATGATTTCAAAATCTGAATGAACATAATAAATTATTTGCATTTTCACGGATTACTGTGTTCATTCAATCTTACAGTTTTAGACTACCGCCCAAATAGTGATAAGTGTGTGATACATGCTTCACTGAGAATTATCTCCCACACGTTTAGTTGTTTACAATGAAGATTGATCACAAAAAAGTACCAACATTTTACGAATTGAATTTTCATAGTATTTCATATTTTGAGTCTATTTTTTAAGAACAAGAATATGAGAATAACAAGAGAAATAAACCCATTCTATATACTTATAAATTACATTTGCATTTCGAACGACGTATTCAAACGTTAATGTCATAATATAAGACGTTACTAAAATGTCATAGTAAGATAAATTGAGGCCATTTCGGCATACTGCATTAAAATATGAACTAAAAGACATTTTGAAGAAAAATGATTTACATTTCGATATTCATACATTACAGGGAATGCATGTGCACAATAAACTTGTGGTTTATTAACCACTTGTATTGTAGACATTTGAATGATTGTTGTAATTATGATTGCTAATCTTTGTGTATAATTCAATGTTGTAATCTTCATCACGAAAAACTTTCGTATAATTTGATGGCAACACAAAACAATGGACCCTACGTACATGAACATGTGAAAGACATATGGCACAATATTGAAAACAAGGTCAGTTAAGAGAAAATAAAGTAATTTTCTTCAAATTCAGCTGAAATTAAATTATGCAGTTTAAATGGTTGAATACAATAAATATGCCTGCAAACAAATGAACTGATTTAACGTAGCTTTTGTTAATACAAACTATATACGTAAATCCATGCATTCATTACATTGTGTTGCAAAGTAGTCTATTACAACCAATACGTTAGCTTTCTAATGAGAACTTTCGTTAATAAAACAAAAAGAGATATGTTAATAAAGTATGTATATCAAGTCCAATTGTTTTGAAAGGTTATATTTTCAAAAACGTTATTTTAAACAGATGCCCGTGAATAACAATATTGATCTTTTATATGTATCTCTTGTTCGAAAATGCCAAGGCGCAAAATATTGAAAATAAGTGTTTACAGGTCATCGCATCTGTTTTCAAATTTACCGACGAACCGTATTTACTTTATTGGAGAGAGTTGTCCATCCTTTTTTAAGGCTGTACTTGATGAAAATAAAAAAGTCGAGGGGTATCATCTCTAAAAGCAAACTTTGAAATAATAACTTTTTATTGTAAATCAAGAAGGCATAAACAATTAATGTAGACCAACAGAAATTGCAAACGTTTTCTTGGAAAATGACATTACTCTCCTTAAAACATGAGTATTGTCTTCTTGTATAATAGTTACAGTAAGGCCCGTCTTCATTCGCTGTGATGCTTTTTGGGATTTATTTTTTTTGGGAACTACGCCATAAAAATTGTTTGTATTGGAGTTTCGTACATAGCTATTTCAAGATGGTTTATTTAGATCGTAACAGAAAAAAGGGAGCTATTTATTTAATATCTTACAATTGAAATACATTTCTTCAGGTTAGGTTCAATTATTCATCTGAAAAATCGATTTAGATTACATTTTATTATACGTAAATTACATTTTATTGCACGTAAATTACATTTTATCGTACTTAAATTAGATTTTATTTTGCGTAAATTACATTTAATTGTACAAAAATTACACTTTATTGTACATTTTTTTGGTACGTAAATTACATTTTATTGTACGTAAATTACATTTTAACATGTTTTATACTTAGTATCACGAAACCTTGATTCTCAATCAAATTTATGATATGAAGAGGTGAAGATAACGAACCGTGATTAATCTCGTAACTCCAAAAAGGAAAACAAACTAAACAGTTGGGCAAATACGGACCCCTGGACATACCAGTGGTGGGATCAGGTGCCTATGAGGAGTAAGCATCGCCTGTTGACCAGTCACACCCGCCGTGATCCCTATATCTCGATCAGGTAAACGGAGTAATCCGCAGTTTTTTCTATAAACAAAAGATGTAATCATTCTTTTAATCTATCATCAGCAAATTTGTTTTCAAAGACCCATGTAGCACATTTAGAATAAATGTAATGTGGTTTTCTAATAGCCTTCTGTGTTACAAAAAGCAAAACCAAAAATGCCGACATTTCAAAAAATAAAGAAGCACTAGAATAAATTGTTTTGCAATATTTATTTTTATTTAGTAATTAATAAGCCACCGTCACTCATTTCAACCGGAATAGAATTATTTTAAAAAAGATGTCTCATAAATATCAACACATGCAGTTGTATCCTAGATGTATGAAACACGTCAGACAACGTTATGAGTACTATATTTTCCCGAAACTAAATCAGTAGGGCAACTTGAAGTGTTTTTTTAAAACGCGCCTTTGGCTCCAACTATACATACATTATTTCTGTGCAAATTTTGTTCTTGTATTTGTTAGGCCGTTTTTTTAGAAACTGAATTTGACAGCGGATTACTCCGTTTACCTGATCAAGATATGAGGGTCACGGCGGGTGTGACCGGTCAACAGGGGGTACTTACTTCTCCTGGGCACCTGATCCCACCTCTGATATGTCATGGGGTCCGTGTTTGCCTTCCGCCTAATTTTGTATTCCTTATAGGAGATTGTTTACTGTTGTATTCACTCATTCAATCAACCTATATGCAGTTTTGTAAATGTTAGTTTGTTAATCCCTAGTCCTATTTCATTTTTCAGTTCTTTTTGTGAGAACCTGCTAGGTTGATCAAATGAACAAAATACTAAATCATATTTGACTAAATCAATGCGCCTCGGTGTGATATTTCTAAAAAGAAATACCTATAAACAGCTTACTTTTGACGAAGCAAGTTTTTTTTAAACCTTAACTATGTATTAACTTATTAAAACTTAGAATGAAAGAGTGAAGATAATGAAAAGTGATCAATTTCATAAATCCTATAAAGAATACAAAATAAGGCAAACACGGACCCCTGGACAACCAAGGACAGGATCATGTACCTAGGAAGAGTAAGCATCCCTCGTTGGCTGGTCACGCCTCCAGATCACAGATTTTTGTGTTTGTTCTGTAATAAGATTGAAAGTAAGTGTACTATTTCAGAACACGTAAAGTTCCCGTGATTTAGAGTCTATATAAAAACGTCTTTAGTTATAAATTCATACTTTCAATATATCATATATACCAGGGGATTGTAAACAGCTGGTTTAAACTCTATTAATATTTTTTTTGGATTAAGCAATTGGTTTGTTTTTCACACAACTATGTCACAAAACGAAATTCAAAATAAAGAAAGACAGTTGCAAACATTAATAATCAAATTGCAAAACATAAGACCCGCAAACGTTGATAATCAAACTGCAAATCGTGAGACCCACAAACATTGATAATTAAACTGCAAATCGTGAGGCCCACAAACATTAATAATCAAACTGCAAAATATGAGGCCCGCAAACGTTGATAATCAAATTGCAAATCATGAGGCCCGCAAACATTGATAATCAAAATACAAAACATGAGGCCCGCAAATACCGCAAAACACGAGGCTCGCCAACACCACAAAACATGAAGCCCGGAGTTCGACTTGTGTACTTATTTGACGTTTGATAAAAAGAAATCAAATTGTAATTTAAAAAAAAAACAAGAGGAAGAGGTGATGGAAATAGTTATCGTCATGTCACTTTCCTTTAAAGGTTAGAAAATCTTTTCTTATGGTTGTCTAAAGTGTGCTTTCGTAATTTGCTTGGTTTGAATGGTACATACTTTAGAAACGCAAAATTCAAGTATCATTATCCAATACCTTGAGTTTTAAAAATTCTAATCTTCATGGATTTATTTGTTTGTAAGTTCTTTTCCGTCCCATCTGAGAATTTTTCACTCATGCAGAGACGTCACCAGCTATTGTGGAAGTGCACGCATGACGTGTAGGACCGTATCAGAAAGCGTTCTTTAGCCAACGCCTAACGCAGTATATTACTTTGTTTTCAAAAGCTTGATCAAATTCAAAATAAATTAAAAGATGCAAAAAATAAATCGTCGAAGTGTACTTATAACAAATTGCTTTTCAATATAAACTTAGTTGTAATGCGAAAACACAAACATAATCAGAAATAAAAAGAAAAATATCCTTTATGTGTTTCTAAGTTAAATGTTATCATTAAAGACAAAAGTAAAAAAAAAAAAATACCGTAATTAAATAATAATTTTAATTAGTAATCATTAAGGTTCCGCCCGTTATAAAATAAAACTTAAATGGCTAAATGAAATCCATACTAAAAAATAATAAAGCGCAGTAAAACAAAACGTTTTTGACCCGTTTATTTCACAGTACGAGGAAGATGCTTCACAGAATCATTTAGGAGATTTAAGTGACTAAAAAAGACCCCACCTCTTAAACTTTAAGATAAGCTTTATTAGTTAAATTAAACATCTAGAAATGAAATGGGAATTTCATTATACACTCCCAGAGCACCTGCAGTCTCTGTGTGATGTAAAATAATGAATATCAAACAATTATAAAAGAAATGAAGCAATAAAATGATTAGCATAAAACTCCATATATATCTGTACCTTATCTCAGTGAAGCTATACTTTAAATAATCAGATGATTTATTACGTGAAACCTGTAACATATGGTTTCGAATTTTGAAAAATCATATATGTTCTTTTACGTAAAGCTTTTGTTTATAAGTACACTAATTGCAAATCACGAACCATTTTTAAAACTTAAATTACATTGTACATGATTATAGATAAAAGAGACATATCGTCACTTTCAAATTTTAATCATATCCTATTTTAAAATTATATTGTACAAAGCGTTTTACAGAAAACCTGGCAGAAATTCTCCTGGACATAAGTTTATAAGGACATGTAAGTTGAACACCATGCAACATGTTCAATTTTTTGTCTAAAAAGTTAGATGGCATCATGTCATGCTAAACATTTAAAAAAAACTTCTATGAAGTGCTATGTAAACCCACTCTTTTGAATGCAATGAATTTATGCATTGTTTATTTTGCACTCTTTACAGACAACAAGTACCGTGTCCCCATTTCGTTCTTTCAACTGCGATTTCTCACCTATTTTAAATTATACAACATGCATGCAAATTTCCAAAGTGGTGTCAAGGTTTTGAGATTCAGTTTCGCGGTCCTTGAGGTCTATTGGCAGATGGTAGCATTTTTCATGGTTGGTTCCTTGTACATGCGACGGCAATGCGTTTTGAATTAAGTCTAACACATACCGACCTGTGCAATACACCGCCCCTTAACTCAAGAACAAAACGAGAGAGAACCATACAAAGAAATATGTGTAATTCTTGATGCAAATCTATCGCATGTATAAAATATGATAAAAATACAAGCACCTGGCTGACGACGGAATATTTCGAGATGCATGTAATCAAAATATCTCCATAAAGATTCACCAAAACATGCACACACAAACCACAATGACAAAATGCTTCCAGAGGCTGTGCGGTCAAGATATGCTAAATACTCCTCTACAACTACACGCCGCCTAAATCAATCTAGTGAGAATCGAACAGCTGTTTCTTACTTATAAATGCAAATGAGTCTACAGAAGTTTATTGCATCCTAAACAATACGTTATCTGTAAAGTACACGTATACTATATATCTGTTGACAGCAAGTAACGGTAATTTCCCCATTATATATTAAATAAAAATTCATTCATCGATGTGTTCACCGATCTAGAACGATTTTTATAAATGATGCATCAGACTGTCTTATACGGCAGCTCTTCCTACTGGTCAGATTTAGCGAAGGGGTGGAGATTAAGTAAAAAATGACAAAACAAATTTCAAATAGCTATCAATGAAAATAGGTAATCAAATGCTTGCGTTATGAGTCGATAACAAACAAAAGGTAAAAGTTGAAATCCCGCGAACATGACTTCCGACTTGACTAACACTAAGAGGTAGATATAAGATAAAATCCGCAACGGTTCGGAACACGGGGTGCCTAAAGCATCGACGACAGTGAACGGATGCTCATATATACATTAACTTATGTTAGTTACTTCATTTTACCCATGCATTAGTTTTTCCTAACTGTTTTCGCGATATATCCTTTTTGCACGCATTTGCCTTTATCTAACCTTTAGTTCGTATCGCGCTTTTCGACAACGCTAACCATGATTGGTTCGGTACAACGTTTGCAGCAAATCGTACCATGTATAATTTGTACTGGACTTTTTATCTTTATTTCGATGAGAACTTGCAATGGAATGCCAGTGGATATTTCTATGGAACGACTTAGTGAAGGTTTCTTACCACCGGAATCGTCTGAGGCAGCGGAGGTGAGTACCAAATTTCATTATATTTCCAAATCTAGATCTCGAGAAACCTTTTTATTGTTTTATCTCGTTTTCCAATTAGAATTATTTGCATGTTATCTTTATGCAGATTGAATGAATAATTGGGATTAAAAGACAAAATTCATGAATTTTGTATTTATAAGTACAAACAATTCTCTTACCGTATACACTGAAGAAAAATATTCCGAAACAATTATTAAAATTTCTACAACTGGAGGATGTGTCATATATTGTATGCCCAAAATAGGATTATCGTTTCAACATGCATATTATGGTGTAAAAATCTGGCTTAGCGACTACCGTTAATCAGGCCCCACGACAGGCTGTCTTGTCATATTTTGACGCGGGGTTTAGTACGAGGCTCTTCCTTGGTAGTGCGGACATTGCTCATGGTCTGTTTATGGCGCAAAAGCCGGCCAATGGCGACCAGTCCTAAAGACCTACAGTTTGTTATTGTGTGACCTTCTGCAGACGTCAAATCACTCAAAATATCATTGTTGCATAAAAGAAATTAATATTCTATTTTTCATATCTCAAAAATATATCATTTCTGTCATTTTTATGAAAAAATAGTTTTGATGACTACATTGAAAATAAGGCGCCGCCCCATTATTAATTTTGGTAACACTTTCCACCGTTATAGATACACTTAATATGAATAGAATCCTCTCAGTACGCTATTGTTGTGTTCAAAATAAAGGAGCAAAATGTGGAGAATTTACAAAATGTGAATAACCTTTACAAAGTAGTTTATGGTCTTGATTCGTTTGTAAATCACATTAAGTAGTCCAATTATTCACACATTCTTAAACAGCTGGTTTTAGATAGCTCTCTTAATTAATCGTTACACAGGATTAAGTGAAATAAAGTCAAAATTCCTCCTCATACGTAGAAATAGTGTATCTCTACAAGTAGTGCATCTCCGCAACGATGTCTCCAAAACCAAGAAATCGGTGAATTCTGAAAACCACTATTGCAATTAAAATGCAAGAAGAGAGTGAACTATTTTAAAATAAGTGTGTCAGATTAAAAAGCGAGCGAATTTATCATCAAACATGTTTGCATACAATGTTGTCAATGTCTTTTCTGTCAACATCTCTAGCTCAGCAAAAGTACAACAACGTGACAAAAAATTCACCAACATTTTTCATACACATCTTATTATTAGAAACGATGTTACACAGCTTTAGACGTTTATCAATAAAAAAAAAAAATCAGGATTCAACAGAATACATGTATTATGATTAAATTCCATACTTTTAACACTCATACGTGCTTGCAATACCCATAGTAGACAAAAAAGCTTACACAGGCATTTTTTAATTCTATAAACGCACGAATCTGATTGATCCCACCTCTGGTGTGTACAGGGGTCTGTATTTGCCCTACTCTTATTTTGTATTATTTAATAGGATTTATGAGATTGATCACTGTTCATTATTTTCACTTTTCCATTGACTTTTTTCTTATTTATACCAGTGATGGATTATATTTGAATCATGTGTATCCTCACTCTTTCTCTTGCCTTTAAAACTTCGTGTCTTAATTCATCACTTTATACAAACTTAATTGATAATAAAAATGTGTAATCGTCCCGAGGTTACACAGTAAAGGTGAAATGATTTCCTAAAGTTTGCATGATACAGCAGTATTCTAAAGTACTTTGGCCCTGAATCCCGAAGTCTCAAATGCCAGATTTCCAGTCCTTCGGGGGCTTCTTGTTATCTAGACAGTCATTTTAATACGGAAGTTGACTAACTTAGAATAAAATAACTTTTTCATACGAAATGAAATGAAAAGGTATCCCTTCTGGCCTACGAGATGCGCTCTTCAAAGAGTAAAAGGGCTTTCATCTTTAACGAAAAATAGGAAATTGAATTATAAAGAATAAAAGATTGCATCTAATATAGACCTAGACTCGAATATGCTTCAAATGTTCGTTGTGAAGTTTTTAACGCCTTTCTTAAGCACATCTATATTTACATTATATAAGAAGTTAGAATTCTTGTAGGACTGCTAAGTAGGAATATGTAAAATAGAATTCACCATCATTAATTCTAGGGCCGCACAGTTTTATTTTAGGTTAATAATACATATGAATCATTCTGAGAAAACACGATAAATGCAAAGGTGAAAATGATCATTTGAAGAAAGAATAAGCAGCACTTATAATGATTGATTTCTTGTACATGTTCAGATTATTACAGTAACAGTCATAAATCAGTTATATTATAATTATTCAGAACCCGAGGAGAAGTGATTCACGACATATCTAGAAACCTTCATTCCAGGGTCCACGCGATTCCTCATTTACAGACTTCAAATTAAACTACTGCAGCTTAAAGTACAACAGTGCTTCTATTTGTGACAAACATTCTTCTTATTAATCTTAATTGAATCTTTAATTAGTGTTCATGAAAGTTTGATTCGTTGTACCTGTCCGATAGCTTTCATAACCCTGTCCCTCCACACTTAACTGAGAATGACCATGTTCCGGCATGGCGATCTCTGTATACCCGCTGGCATCATATCAGATGGATGTATCAGGAAAAGAATGCGTGAAAACTACAATGCTCTACCCCTGACCCATTAATAGGTGCGTGAATTTGACAAAAACGATAACAATATCGGGTGTGTAATCGGTTTTTATCGATCAGACTTTTCAACAGATGGTCAATTTTGACGAATTTGTTCCGAGGATAAGTAAACAAAAGAGGAAAGCTGCAGTTAAAACTAACGAAAAACATCAAATTACTCGTGACCTAGAAGTAGTTTCTATGTTTAAGCGTAACTTCCACCCCATCTATAAAAAGTCATTGCTAACTTAAGTGAATAAAAAGTTTCATATACCATTAGTTATTTTTATATAGAAAATATCAAAGCTTGTAATCAGAGACTATGTTTGGATACATAAGCAACATTATCTGTCTGGATCAATTCAATGTGAAGTTACGAAATACGTAACAATGTAAAATTATGTAAAACGTAACTGTCTTCATAAAACTACAGCCCAGTTTAGATAAAAAATATCATTTTAGATGAAAAATATGACAGACATTGTAATATCGGATATACATTGAGATAAGAAACTCGACATTTCCCCCGAAGCCAAGCATTGAAATTCACATTGACGAATGCTAATCATATTTTACATCTTAATATCACCTATGTATTTGTTTTTGCAATAAAAATTTTATTGATGATTTTCACCGATAAGGTGTAAATTTTGTCAACAAGTTTATATTTTCATTAACTGAAGAAGAAAAACAAATGCATTAAGACGTCATGAGTAGTGTAGATGGTACTTTATTTTATTTCTGATTAAGAGAAAAAGAGGTTGTAGAATTTAAGAAATACCCCGAGTTTCTGGATGACCAGTAAGCCTTTTCATATTTGTCACTTTCCTTTAGGCTTTTGATCCCTTGGACATCAATGATGGACAGACTTTGGAGGCCAAACTTCGAATCATGGAGCTCCTTTCAGAGCTGGAAAAAGAAATGGAGGAGAAGTTCGACAGAGTAGGCATTCCCATATTTACTTTTCTGAAAACCTACATTCAATCAAAGAATCTGTAATGGAAGCAAGTACAAATGAAAAAGACAAACCGGTTATTTAGATAAGGATACATGTAGATATTCAGAAATTGAGTTCTAGCACGCTTAAATAGACTGTTGACGAAAACATTATTTGATATTTTAGAAGGGCAATGATACGAATGTCAATGCAACAGCCACGCCCTTGAAAACGGCTCCCTACATCTTTGAGGGCGATATTATCTTACAACCGAAACAAGCTTTGGAAATTGTAGAGATGGGAAAACGTCGACAAAAGCGGAAGTTACACGCTAACACGGTCCACCTCTGGAAACTCCCTATCTGGTTCACGTACCATCCCGAGGAGTACGGTGCGTGACATTACATAGTTTTATCATTGAAAATAGCACTGCTAAACTTATCAACAGCTTTGCTTACTCCAAAAATCTAACAGAAACATTAATTATAGTATTTGATTAAATAAAACATCATTCTTGCTTATCAATCTAAAAAAACGAAAATGTTCTGCATTATTTAGATCTAATGGAAGAGGACAGTATTTTAGAATCAATCAGCATCTTGGAGAAACTAACATGCATCCAATTTAAAAAGATCGACTATCACCTGCTTCTCAACAAAACCTACCAGCTGGAGAACCACAACAACGTCACGATTAACTTCACCAAAGACATGGGGTAAGATGGGACACTAATTGATTTTTTTGTCAATGACATTACACTTGGTCTTTTAAATCTTGGAAATATGCATGGTGTTTCTCCATAATGATTCTGTTTCCGGTTTCAGTTGTTGGTCCTACATTGGAAGACGAGAGGCACACAATGGCGTACAGGCTTTATCAGCCGCCCCTAGTTGTATGGTTGTAAGTACACGAATCCTCGTGAACCTCATTAAACTTAATCAAAAGTATTCATGAGATTGATCACTGTTCGTTATTTTCACCTTTTATTCATCAAGTGTTCACAACGTATGGGATTTTCCTAATTTTACAGAGCGAAGGTTCCTTGATGCATGAACTAGGTCACGTGATCGGCTTCTGGCACGAACACTCCCGACCCGACAGAGATAGCCATATTAACGTGGAAAATAATGCTATAGAGGAGGGACGGTTATACAACTTTTATAAAAGCAGTTGGCAGTATGTTGACACGAAGAACGTCAGTTACGATGTCAGTTCCATCATGCATTATTCTGCCACGGTAAGTTGTTTCAACTCTGACATTTAACATAGGAAGCAAAATATTACATATATGCAGTGGACTTTTTTTGACAGAATAATTGGGTCAAAGATTGTAATAAAGAAGAAAAAAAAACCCAAGTACATTGGTTTAATATCATCGTTTTCATGCCATACATTAACCTAATGGTCTATGAATGAAATTTTCTTCCAGGCATTTGCGGCTGTTCAGGGTGGTGGAACTTTCGTCCAACCCACGCTCATTGCCAGAGACGTTCGTCTGCAACGCGCCTTGGGACAGCGACAGGAGTTTTCTTTTTATGACGCAAAACTTGCAAATTTGGCTTATTGCCATGGTAAGACACGGGTTTTCTTCGATAAAGAAATTAAAAGATAATCAAGCTTGTATGTGCATGTAAATAATCTCTAAAACAGGTAGGACGCTACAGTGAATTTGACTGATATTGAGGATATAACATTTGAATTTAGGTTTTGCTCAATATACTATGTAGATGTTGATGAGGAAATTCTTTATCATTCAATCATTTATTTTCAAATTTTGAAAGAAACATTTTATACCCAGGCAATGTTACATTTTTCTTGTAGGAATTTGTGACCCCAGCCTCCTGGTACAACCTTGTCTTCATGATGGTTACCAGGATCCCAAAAACTGCTCCAGATGTCGCTGTTCTGATGGACTAGGGGGAGATTACTGCGAAAGAGTTCAAAGTCATCCCCAGAGTACAGGTAGAATTGTCCCCCTTAAAATACGTATTTACTACGCAATAACATCAAGAGCGTGGTTCAATTATATCTACACAAATACTGACCCATGTGTGGTAAACAATAAGATATCTAGCTTTTTTTTCTTCATTTACAGACAGTAGTGGAGAAATCTTCGTTTCTGACAAACCTGTTAAGATCTCGGCGTATGCTCACAGTGATTACAGGAAAGGGACGAAACTTACATGGCTTTTTAAGGTAATCTAAGACTCTTGGTTATTTTAAGAAATATT
This sequence comes from Ostrea edulis, assembly GCF_947568905.1. Classification (NCBI taxonomy): domain Eukaryota; kingdom Metazoa; phylum Mollusca; class Bivalvia; order Ostreida; family Ostreidae; genus Ostrea; species Ostrea edulis. The sequence continues at coordinate 88,996,511 of NC_079169.1, forward strand.
GTAAAATGTTTTCATTAATTTTGCTCAAAACTAATATTTGTTGTTTTGGTGGCTATACTAGACCGCAAAAACAAGTAATGAAGTATATTTTTTCACTCACAAGGAAGAATACTTAAAAGTAGCTTTCTACGAAATTAAGTATTCAACGAAACCAAACTTTCTGACAAATTCGCAAAATTGTTATGTCAACAAAATTGTTGAATACACATTAAATGAAAATCATGTTTACTAAATATGCAAACATTTTAACTTTTCTTCTTCAGACTGAACCAAACAGAAACATTAAACTGACCTTTAGAGGAGATTTCATGATGTATTATAACTGCACAGATGACCCCAATGTAAAGTGCCGGGATTTCGTGGAAGTCCGATACTATCATAATCTGGCCAATCCCGGGGCAAGGTACTACACTATAACTCAAATATTCTGAATTCTCGGTCTCAGTCAAGTTAGTTTATTGACATCAATACAAATGTTGGAAAAGTTAAAATAGTTGTCCTTGCATTTCCAGATTTTGTTGTTTCAATAAGAATGATGAAACCCCGCCCCTTTTGTCTGAAGGGAATCAGATGTTGGTATTGATGCGTGCTTTCGGAGATGGTAAAAGAGGCTTTGAAGCCGATGTAGTTTCAGGTATTGTTTAATGTACTTCTTCTCTTGTTTAAATGTTTTGCATTTATATCAGATTACATTTACTTTGTTACATTTTAATTTTGACTGTATAAAAAAAAATCTAACAACTTTATACATGTATATCAGTCTTTAAACGCTCTAACAACTGAAAATTCAGAGTCTTTAAAACGCTCTAACATTAACTTTACCTACAGTCTTTAAAACGCTCTAAAAACTTTATACACAGTCTTTAAAACGCTCTAACAACTTATACCCAGTATCTAAAGCGTTTAAATGATACCCTGACAATATTCACAGTCGTACTCCTCCTTTTCAGAATTCTGCGGTGGGTACGGGCCTAACAGTAGAAGGGATCAGACCTATATGCCATGTTCCCGCCTTGTGGAGGAGACCTGTGAACAAGTCTGGGAAGAGAAGGAAGAAATTGCGTGCAAGACGTGGTACACATGGGCTCCAGACTGCAAAACAGACGCGTAAGTATCTCTTTAAACTCTTTAAATGTGGAATGAATACGAAAATTAACAAATTATATTTTTCCATGATGTTTCTACGTTTTTCCATGATATTTTTGTTTTTCCAATTTCGAAGAATAAATCTATCAATGTAATGTTCTCAAAAGAGGAAAACTTTCGTGAAAGACAAGTATTTCAATCATATTTTCATGTTTATCTATTCTACTCAGGATGGTAAAAAAATCACGGCCTGCTCTCTGCCCCAGATCCGAGTATTACTGTGCAGATGGATTTTACTTTGACGGACAACTCTGTGTTGGTACGAAAATACGTTACAATAAAAAACAAACTTTGATCCGTGGCTGTATCTGAATACATTGTCTTAATTAATTTTTTTTGTTATTGCAGGAGTAAGTAGCACCTTCACATCACCCCCTTCTCACCCAGTACAAACGGTCACTGCTTTCACCAACCAACAATCTTCAACCAGCAACATTCTTAACGACGCCGTTGGGTGGTCATCGTGGTCTGCATGGAGTGCTTGCAGCGCCACCTGTGGTGGATGTGGAGTACAAAGAAGAGAGAGAACATGTGAAGATCCCCAGCTCTGCGGGTTTGTGTTCTAACTCTTTTTCTTCCATACATATCTCTGTATCAATAAAGTGTCAATATGAAGTGTGTTTGAATTATAAACCCTATAATTGAATTTCTGAGTAAGATAAAGTTTGGTTTTTACAATTTAGGGGAAAGACTTATGAGTCAGAAACAAAGCATTGTGGACTAGACCCTTGTGATAAAGAAACCGTGTCTAACAAATGTACCCGGAAAGTGGAAAAGAAACAACTGTGTAGTCCTTTGTCCATGGACATCTGTACAACGTAAGTTTTATACAGGTGGCGCTTTTCCATTGGTAAAATTCAAGATGACGTTCAGCAGTGATACCAACAAATGATAATACGTACACACTTTGATTCTGAGAAATTGATAACTTTTTATTATGTATTTTTTATAGGACGTATACAGAAACATACGACTGTTTTGGTACCTGTTGTACAGATTATAAAATTGAGGAGGATAGATGCGTCCCGATCAACAAAAGATAGGATTTGGTGATGTGAACTACATTACACAAAACGTGAAGCAGGCGGGTTCCTTGCTCAAGCGACCGAAAAGGGTCCAAATCTGTGATATTATTAGTATTTCGCCTAGATTGTCTAGTCAGTTAGAATGCAGACATCATTTCGTCATCGTCCCGTTTAGAACGTCACAGCTGGTTCAGGACTACGGTGCATGCGCAGATAAAGGGTATATTATCTGTCCACTCCCCCGGGTATACTGCACATGCTCAGAAGATTATGGTGAACATACTGAGAGGTCATTATTAGCATTTTGATCATTAGAATTCCATAAAAAGTTATGTGTTTGTTAAAGTTTGTAAATAGTGATATGTTGATTTTCGTTGTGCGATTAATATTCTCTTCCTCAGTTTTATCATAGGAAAAAGTTTTAAAATGCTGCATATAAATTTTCTTGTAGATAACTGTAAACAACATTCTTTCCTGTGTATTTCAATATATATTTATATATCAGTATATGAAATTGTATACTTCCAATCGTTGGTAAAACCAAGTCTTCCCCTTTATCAGCATTACCTTCATGATGTCATGTCACAGTTTTTTAATTTATTTTTTCCATCACATTCATTCACTTAAAACACTATGTTTACGTCTGTGATCTGCCTCATAGTTACCTGTTGCACATTTACTTGACTTTTAATCTTCCCCCATTTGAATCAATATCATTTCTGTATTTCTCGGTAAACAGTTTTTATGTTGACTTCTGAATGTTTTTGTTGTTGAATCAGATAGGCATGTTTATGTCCTATCGTCGTTCCAAAATAAAGATATCAGAATCGCTATGTAGTAACTGGGTATTTGTTCATTCTATTGATTGATAAATTAAAACTTTGCAATGATAAAATGAAATACATGAATGAATAATTGTTTACTTTAATGTGTTCTTCGTCATCAAATGTCATTGTAATTAAGCTGTTGATCGTTTGTCTAATTTAGCATGTAAATACTTAATATTTATTTTGTTATTTGTTTGTATTTTTTCTAATAAATCCGTTTCCACTCTTTATCCGTTTTGTTTACTTGTTTTTGGTGCACTAGTACTTAAGTTTATTTGTGACCTTTATTTACAAACTAGTGTCTGAATTTTGAACACTTTACTGGCAATAAACAAACTATATATGAAAATGCCTAATAGGAACCCTGTTATACAATGTGAAAATTCAAATGAAGTTGTTGAGATATTTCATTGTTTAAATTTCAATTCATATGTGACAAAACAATGATAAGTAATAGTTACACCCGATTTCGCGACATTTCTTGTACACAATCATGTAATCTGACGAACTGTATGAAGGAATTAGTCGTCTGCCTTATTTTTGTCATGCAGGTGTTCGTGAACATCATTCATATTGGTATTGCATATGGATCTCCCTCAAAGAGAAAAAAAAATCACATTCACTAATGCGATGTATGACAGTAAAACTATATCTGCGTGAAACAAACCTGAAAAACAGTACATGTTTGGGGACATTTGTACACGTTTTTAAACTTCGCCATATAAAAAAGACTCATATCTTTTAAGAACTAAGTTTGCAAGAAAGGAAAAGATGTGCTTCCAAGATAAAGTTGTGAAAGCAGTGGTAAAGAAAAGCTGGAAAATAATGCTACACATCTTGTATCATTTCATAGATTTTGATGGAATTTTTAGCATTTTAATCCAAGCTTTTGTTTAATTACATGAAGTGCTTTGTAGTGTAACTGAGATATCTGTCATATGACAGACATATTAACAAACGAACGGTTGTATATGATCCGGAATGTCGAAACCAACATAGGGCGACTTCGTAAAACAACGAAAATTATTATTTTCAGAACAGAATCTGTCATTGATCAACAGCTGATCGATCTCTCCTTTAAAGGGGGGGGGGGGGGGGCTGTCTCAATCCACACTTGTAATAATTTAATCATTTGGCATTCATTCCACATTTGGTATTCGTACTTATACTCCAACTGTCCTATCAAAAGATGAATTTCTTCAATATCATGCTTCACTTTAGACACATTTACCCTGTCAATGAGATGGATAAATATGAATTATCGTATCTATACTGAATTCTTAAACTTCACAAAAACCCTCACAAAAATACATGTACATTTTTATATCCATTAAATGTTCTACTAAGCCCCTATCTTTGCTCCTCACGAAAATATCAACAGCTGTGAAGGAGAAGCTTCAAATGTACTGTGCGACTACATATGCCAGAAGTTGTGTAAATCAAATATGGATTTTAAAAAAAAAATCTAAATTTTTTTAAATAGATTTGAAATCGCAAAGCTTTTCTCAAATCAACATCAAAACGTATGACTTTTCAACACTTTACACGACCATTCTTCACGATCAATTAAAGATTAGACTTTTTGTCATCATAGATAGTTGCTTCTTCAACAAAAAATGAAGAAGGAAAATATCAATATCTAGTGATCAGTCATAAAAAAAAAATACGTTGTTAGACACTACTCCATGCACAAGTACCCTGAAGTTGAAAAAAATCAGAGTTCCCCAATTACAATATCTTCGTAGTCCTTGGTGATCAGGTCGTCCAACGGTCTTGTGGAATTACTATGGGAACAATCTGTGCTCCTTCGTTAGACGACCTGTTTTTATATTCTTATGAGACAGAATGTATTCATAAGCTTCTACATGAGAAGAAAAAATCTCTTGCTGTGGCTTTCAACTCAATATTTAGATATTTTTCGACGGCGTTTTATCTATTAATGATAATACTTTCCATTCAGATGTCGATTCGATATATCCCTGTGAAATCGAAATAAAAGACACCACAGAGTCCTCCACATCTGCTTCGTACTTAGATATTTTATTGAAGATAGATATTAACGGCAAACTAACAACTCAACTTTATGATAAACGGCATGATTTCAGCTTCTCCATCGTTAACTTTCCATATTTAAGTAGTAATATTCCATTATCACCTGCATATGGTATTAATATCTCTCAACTGATTCGATTCGCAAGAGTTTGTTCTGCGTTTGATCAGTTTTTAAATTGAGGCAGGCTACTGACAAATTGATGCCACTGGGGTTTCAACATTCTCGTCTAAAGTAAGCTTTTCACAAATTATATGGTCGTTTTAAAGATCTAGTTTGCCAATACATCCTATTGAGTCAAATGAAGTCTGACGTGTTTCATACCAATTTTTAGACCGTTCTTCGCACACAGATTTTGACTACATATTACTCCATTCACCTGATCGAGATATAGGGCTCACGGCGGGTTTGGACGGTCAACAAGAGATGCTTACTCCTCTTAAGCACCTGATCCTACCTCTGGTATATCGAGGGGTCCGTGTTTGCCGAACTCTCTATTTTGTATTCCTTATAGGAGTTATGAGATTGATCACTGTTCGTTATCATCAGCTGGTTAATATGTATATCAGTCATGCTAATGTAAGTACTGATGGCACAGTTGGGGAAATGCTGATAACATTGGAGGGCACTGTCAATGTTCGGCCTATCACTTTCCCGGTGGATCCTGATGGGCTGGCATTAGTTAAAGAGTTGCACTGACTTGACTCACTGTATCACCGTTAATCTCTGGCCCGGTTGATGCATTGATTTTTTCGTCGACACCCTCGTGTGCTTCAGCCGCCATTGGGGTATTCCAACCGAATAGGTGTTAATGAATTACAAACTACACAAACTCAAATCCACCAAGATCGAGACTACCCATGCAAATCAAAGCCGGAATTAAACGATCTAGATTTTTATTTCAAATTGATTTAACCAACCTTGTTTTCACTGACAGTAAAAGTAGAAGAAAAATAATGATGCTGGCGCTTTAACTTACATATGTCCACAGGGTAGTAACGCTTCCTACGTGGTTAGTTTGTGGCAAAAGGGAAGTAACCGTGACAGGACTTTTTTTCTTCTCTCGATAAAATCATCTAATACACAGAGGAACTGGATGAAAATAGTCAAAATAGTGAAAATAGGATAAACTGTTTAAAAGAAACATTTTAAGTAAACAGCACTAGGACCCGAAAAACCAAACTTTCCTATAATATTGTGACAGTTTAGATTTTTATTGCATTCTTTTTCACTCAATATATTTCATAGCCCTTTAATGTTATATTTACCTTCACTCCATTTAAAGTCCACAGCATATCTCTATTATAATAAGTCCTAGTTAATCATATTTGATAACACATGCTTTTACACATGTTTGTTGTTTTGAGATCACCCATTATAGCCTTGTTTCCTAAGTATGTTTGTTTTGGTTAAAGTTATTTTTGTTAGCAAATAAAAATCTGTCTTATAAATTTACATGGTCACTTTCACTGGTCATAGGTACTATAAAAGCCCATTCAGTGGTAAATTCAGATCACTTTGACAAGGGACACAGAACCAAACGGTTCGTTCTCTCTGTCTTCTCTGATTTTTCTCTCTCTCCTGAATAAGCGCCATTGATTGCATGTTTGTTTTTAAAATTGTGCGCTTTATAAATTCTAATAATGAACAATAATCTAAGCACTTTTCACTTGTTACTCACTGTTTTGGGTCTCTTTTTACTCTCCTCCCTCTTATTTTTGATAATCATTTACATTTGTATTTCATGATCAGTTTCAATCTATATACCTAAGTTAATTTTTGATATTTACATTTACAGCTTCCAACTTATTTATCTATCGTTTTTAATATTTATTTGTTGTCTGTTATCATTTACATTCTTGGCCAAAATACAGCGATGAATTCTTTATATCGATAAATTTATAAAACTTTGTCTATATTGAGGTGTTGAATATATGATCAATCTTGGGATAAAAAGACCAGATATGTGTATAAATAAGCGTCTTAATTGACTCTTTAATCTGCTTCCCGTTAAAATAATACAGTAAGTATATTCCGTGATTAGAAGGATGAAATTTTAGGGGTTAAAAGTTGCACACAGGAATGCTTAACAATTTTTGTAGAATTGTCCACGCGGGAGAGATACACAGTTGAAACCTCAGCACCCCTGCATATCAATTTGACAGATTGTAGCCTTGTAACATTTGAGAAGACAGAGCATGAAAGTAAAATAAACCACACTGTATAAATTTCTGACGATTTACAAACTCGGAGGTGCTTCTGAATGGCACCGAATTTGACCTTTTTTCACTAACACTATACAATTATTGCTGTTTTTGAGGCCAATACGTTGATTTAACAACTGAGGAGTACAATATTCACCGAGCCCGAAGGGCTCGGTGAATATTGTACTTCGAAGGTGGCTAAATCATAGTATTGACCTCAAAAACAGCAACAATTGTTTTATTATATGATTAAATGATTAAAAAACCCTTCAAGATTGTTAATTAATGTGACGACCGGAAAACAAACCTGCTGAAATCTTAGCCGAACCCAGTGAGAAACGCGAAATTTCATTGGACGGCAAAAATAAGTATAATCGATCGCGTCAAATTGGAAGTTCCCGACCTATTTTTGGTCCTATGTGGAAAAAATAATTCCTTATGTTCACCTGGAAGGTCACGTGCAGGTAAACATAACGTAGTATGATTTCTACATTGTTGGATCTCAGCCAATTAGAGAGCTAGGAATTATTCAATCATATAATAAATACCCTTGTTATAATTACCATGGCTGAATCATAGTAAGTTTATTTCAAAATAACGCAAAATAATAAAGAATTTGAATTATTGTATCAATTAATCAGATTCACTTAGAGAATTTGTCAGAGTGGATCAATAATATAAAAGTTATATCAAAATCTCTTATTAGACACGTTGAAACAAAAGTGCATATAATCTATCCTAAAATGGGTACAATCTATCCTTCTGTGTTTAGTAAGCCAGAAATCATAAAAAAAAAAATTAAAAAAAATTAGAATAACGAAATTCTTCAAATCACGTTTGAACAGTTGACATACATTTTCCAACTATCCCATCAGTCAATGGGACGATTTGAGTTAGCGTTGACGCTTCATAAAAAGAATGTTGCTGTGATGCTGTTCACATCCTCATGTACTTTCAAAAAGGAAATCATTTAATTATATTTACATATTACTTTCATTTCTGCTGGGATATTCCTAACCGTAAAATAATACTATATTTATCAAGATGCACGTGAACTCATTTCAATTGGTAAAGATATCGTAGGCAAAACATTGGAAATGTGAATATTCAAACACGGAGCCAGATGAGCATGCAGCGATACCCACCAGTATGGTGGTTTACAACTGCTCTGAATTAGACGCGGGGATCAATATTACTTTAGACGAGAAGGTCAAATACATTGCATTGGATAAATGAATGGTTATGTCATAAATATGTAGACAATGTGCTAATAATTTTTTATTATAAACGTACTCTTCAGATATTGTCAAACCTGATAAATATTCAATTATCGACTATTTGTAATGAAAGATAATATTATGATGTACTTTAAGGTATTTTGTTAAAATGTTTAAGCATCTAAACTGACTTCGAATTAGTTACGCTGATTGGGAGGATCCGGTTACGCTGATTCGGAGGATCCGGTTACGCTGATTAGGAGGATCCGGTTACGCTGATTAGGAGGATCCGGTTACGCTGATTGGGAGGATCCGGTTACGCTGATTAGGAGGATCCGGTTACGCTGATTGGGAAGATCCGGTTACGCTGATTAGGAGGATCCGGTTACGCTGATTGGGAGGATCCGGTTACGCTGATTGGGAGGATCCGGTTACACTGATTAGGATGATCTGTTTACCTGTAATAGGAGGTGCTGGACCGGTAAGAGTTGCTCATCATGTTCTCTGAGTGGCATCAAAAGAAACAGTGCTGCTGTCTTCTTTTTCCTGGTTGTCTCATCATCAAAGTATGCCATTCTGCTGGGACTGTGTTTATTATTGAAGCTTTATACACGCATCTGCTTTGTAGAGTTGCTCAGGACTGACGGAGAAAGATGCTGTGGAGCTGGCTTTTAATATACACTGTACCACGAGCATGTGGAACGCTTGAGCTACTCCAATTCGGCTGTCTTCGCCGACGTCGTGGTCCCATCTCGATGTCATCATACTGCGAGTTCACGTAGCCGTGTTGTCATCCTACGAATATTGGGCAGCTTCTTGTTTCTTTCGTATTGTCTTCCTGAGGCGGAAAGTGTCCGATGATCACACGAAGTTAAGACGAAACTGACACGATTTGACAAGATGCCCTCACGATGGCCTTACGAAGGGCACAATGGACACAAGAATTCAACACGAAAATTAACCTTCGTAAGCTCTTTCGGGATTTTTTTTTTTTTTGGTATTCCAAAGATTTTGCCACCGCTCATAAAAGTTTATTTCTGGGCCTGGGCCTGAAAAACTCAACCGGTGGTCTTACGATGGCTGAAGATGCCATCACGAATGGCCGCATGTTTTTACGATCAGATCCGAATTTGAACATTTCCTTTATCATGTGTCCATCTGATGTCAATTCCGGGACATTGAGACGCCTGCATGCACGGAGGACCCCGGAATTTACATGGATACTTCGGTGGCTACACGGACCTCTCGGTTGATACTCAGAGTTACACGGATCCTACGCGGATCAATATACTAGGGATTTTCTTCCGGAACGACCCGGGGGAAAAATTAAACATGTTCATTTTCCCCCTGAATTGGATTGGCCAATCCGAATTGTTCCGGACGACGCCAGATGCATATGCGGTTTGTACACCGTGATGACGGATTGTCACGGATTGACGATCTGGGATGATCTGGCGTCTCCGTGAATGTGTGAAACATGCTTTAGACAATGTGTCAGAACATACAAGTCTCTGTTTTTTCCCTTCAAAATAACAACACCACAAATGTATTTACCAGTTTCCCAGGTACGCCCCCCCCCCCCTCCGACAACTAACCATGCCTCTTACTGCTCATGGCTGAATTTTTATTAATCAATTCTAAGCCGGTGAATAAATCTCAATGTAGCCTTACAACGACGAAAGGGGGGAGGGGGAGGTTTTCAAATATATAGCAATTTATTCAATAATTCAATAATGTTTCAAATTGAAATGTGTTTTATGCCCACAGGCAGTGCTATTCACACGGTTTTACAAACTTGAAAGATTTGCGACAAGACTGGAAGAACATTTTTTGGGTCATTTTTATTACATGAACATTTCCTGACTTTCTTTACGTAAATAAAATGATATTCTTGTTTCTTAGTCAATATATAAATTTACAACCTGCAACTTAAGATTTGTGAGGCTCTATTCTACCGTTTTCAGCAATTTCGATAAATTCCAATTTGTGCGCCATGTTTGATGTACTGAAGTATAAACTTCCGATTGTCAAGTCATTTGCATATGCCATATAAGGTAGTATTTACATCAATGGAAAAGTATGGAGGCGAAAGCTATTTCGTCGGTATTGAAAAGGTTTGAATTTAATATCAAGTTAAAAACCGAACAGCAGAGTGTAAATTCTTTCTGCAACAATATGATTTTCCTTTCTTTGTCGAAGTGGCTCGAGTAACTACATTTTCGCGAAGATTATCAATGCTTAGGTTTTTCATTAGATCCACCTACGAGATCTCGCGATAACAAGCATGGCGGAGCAGACGAAGAATTTTGCATGCTGTACATTGTATTTAATGAAAAACACCTTTATTAGACATGCCCGAGCACAAAGTTGGTACTCCTTTTGGTGTAAACAACATTTGGGACTAATACACAGAGTTTATTATCGGTTATTCATAAAATTATTTTGCACCATTACGGATATTCTATGGAATTGTAGCCCTATCCCGAAAACGTCAGAATTAAAAAAAAATTGGATAGGGCTACATTATTGATACAACATTCTTTCACCAGAGGACGCGTTACGCAAGCTTCACACATGCGAGGAGCGCACGGAACTCTGGGTAGAGAGGTGGCAGGGGACAGTTTCTTTGGTTTTGAAACATGTGGATAGGGGGTATACACCAAAGTCAGATTATGACAGACTAATGAAAAATCACATTTTAGGATGCATGTCAAATGTAGCTGAGTGCTTAGTAAAAATGTTGATATACAACATGTAGGTGTCACCATGATTCCTAGCATATAGATGGGTGCAAATACGAAACTAAGACACGTGGTCAGTTGCTGAAGAAATTCCGGTGAAAACATGCAGGGTCTAGCAAAAGGTCTGTAGCTGTGAGGGAAGGTGGATGGCCCCATATGAGAGGTAGATTTTTGAGAAGGGCAGACGGGGTTCTTGATTGTGCACAGTGTCTAAATCCCCATGTTTGGTACTGTGATGGTGTGGGGGTGGTGCGGATTAGCCCAAATGAGGGAAAATCAAAGCAAAAAAGGGGAACCTGCTCAGAGCATGTTTTGTGCACCAGCACCAGTATTTATAGATTACATGTAATTTAGGATCATAATTTATTAACTACACTAATATGAAATACAAGTATTGACATAAAAGGGAAATATGATTTTTCATTAGTCTGTCATAATCAGACTTTGGTGTATACCCCCTATCCACATGTTTCAAAACCAAAGAAACTGTCCCCTGCCACCTAAGGTCGATATTGAACGCTCATACTCGGAATGTTTCGGGCGCACACAATTTACGCAATGCAAAGTTAGTGTTCAATAAATTCTCAGGATATTGAACGCCAACATTCTCTAGATTTTACGCAGATTTTAAAATACACTATTTTTTTTAGCTATATAATAAATAGTGGACAATCGAGTAGAAAATGTCATTCATTCTCTGTTGAACTCGAGATATATATAGTGTTGACAGATTCTTTCACATCTAGGAAGAATTTCATTTTGACCATATTTATTAAGTTTTCTTTCATATCTGCCTGTTTCTACCCGTAAGCAATGATTACTAATTCTGAATTTAGTGAGAATTATCCGATTATCTTGAGTTTTTAAATCAAGGTATTTTTCAAAATTTAATAACCTTTTGTAAAGTCTGTACTGCAACGTGTACACGTATGACCGGGTTCTTACAAGGGATATATATGTTTTATCTTACTCTATCTGAGCTAATGATTGGAATGATTATCAAGTCCGCTCTATCTGAGTGTTAATTACACCGTACCAAATTTTTCTCTTATCTAGAGACTGGGACTGGGTAAGGGCTACTTCTTGCGCCGTGTTTCTCCCCTAGGTTCCTATTGATAGAGAAGAGCTGGATGTCTCAATCTTCTACAGATTTACTACACCCAGAACTTAACATCAATTCCCTAGGATTACTTGCCACTGATGCTTATAACTGTTTTCACTTTACTAGATGCTCTTACCCTTAACTTCTTCCTTTCTTATTCATCCGCTAACTTCTTCAGCTAGCTTCTGAATGACTGACTTCCCCAACACTTCGCTTTATATACCCTTTGGCTAGTCCATACCAAGGGTTGTCACGTCATTCCACTATATGAGGTCTTCATTGCGTTTAACACACATGGTCTTTAACCATTATATTACCCACGCCTCTGATATCATGCGTCCCGCATGTGATTTGATTCAAAGCTAAAGATTGTTTTGGTATATATATATATATATATATCATGTAACTGGTTTGGTATACACGACATACAAAAACACTATGTAATTATGATTACAAAAAGGTTCTGCCAAAATCATTCTTAGACTTTGAGAATATGTTTTGGAAGCTTATTACAGTTCTTTCAACTCTTTCTGCTTGTTCGTCTGTTAAACCCTTGACTGCAGCATACAATTCTTTCAAATGTTCTAGTATGATTTCATCATTATTTCCAAGTTCCACAGAGTTTACAACTCTTTGACCTTGATGCTCAATTACATTAGTCACTGGCGATGTCATGCCCACTGTGTTCTTGACTACAGTTTGAATTTGGTCAGACGAGTTAATCAATCGCAAAACTAAATTATCATTAGGGCTGACAAGACATCTGGCCACCAAGACCTTTCCACGGGTTCCATCATCAATGGTCCCGGTACCGCCATCCCCGATGGTGTTAAAACAAGTGACCCGAACATACCATTTAACTTCTGGGTAGAATGGATATTGTTTCTCTAAGACTTACCCGAAAACAACCAATGTGCCCTTGTAACTGCAACCTATGCTCTACATCATGAACATACAGTTTTGTTTGGGAAATGTTCACGAAACATTTGCTTGAGTTTAGGAAGTCTAAACCAAGAATTCCATCAGTTTTAATACTGGTATTTGCTTCAACAACATTGCATCCAAATTCACTATCACCAAGTGGAAGTGAAAAATACCCTCGTCCTCGAATTTTTAAGGGCGTTCCATCTGCACCAAATACACTTTGATTTACTAGTTCTAATCTACAATCCCCAGTGTCCTCTATTTCATCATATAGTCTTATCTGCTAAAATGCTCAAGGTTGCTCCAGTATCGACAACAAATTTCATGGTACGTGATTCACAAAAGCCTTGATGAACAAGCCAGATTCTTTGTCGAACTGTCCCTGCTTTAATTCTATGACCACGCTTTCCACAGTTGTGACATTTTTATGGAAAAACATCTGGTCTCGACAAATGATTATCGTAGAACTGAGTGGTTTCGGGGGATCTTTTGTTACAGCCATATCTGCAATTTCACTCTCTAAATTTCTTAATGATGCCCACGGTTCCTTACGTAGCTGTTTCACTTGAGTCTTAATGAAACTCTCTGAAATTTTCCTGATCTCCGCTAGTTCCTCTTGCAAAGCCGACATCATGCCGACATTGGAGATCCGTTCTACAAAAAACTTCAATTTCAACAACTGAATAGTGTATGCTGTATAGCATCATTTAGAGATTTTGGGCAGGATTGTTGAATGCGAAGGCACATATCAAAGTCTGTCAAAGCATCGACAAACTGATCCTTGGCAATCATCTCAGTAAAGGTGCTGTCGGGTAAGCTAGGTGAGTCAAGCGCCTAATACTTTCACCAAGCTCTGGTAATGTTTCGCCTTCTGTTGTGTATCGCTCAGCATTGCCCGATATAGCTCAGTCTGATTTGCTGGTGTAAATCTATCTTTTAATGTACCACTTAAAATCCTTGTATGTACAGGTTGTACCACCTTTCATATTACTGAGGACAGTTTGTGCTTGACCTCTCAATGACGCTGCAAGATACAAGCTCTTCTGGCCAGCGTTCCACGTTTATACATGTATCACTGTACGCCTCGAAGTGAGCCTTATGATCTATCCAAGATCCGGTTCCATCGTATGTTGCTGGTTTCATTACAGTTTTACCATACGGAACGTCCTCAGCATTACTATGCGTGCCCTGTGTGCTCACATTAGGACTTTGATGGTACCCAATATGTGATCCATGGTCAGTTCCAGTACTTAGCCCTTTTGTCCAGCTCACACTGGTTGTCGTGGAATGTGTCTCAGAAAACACAGGCTGTCTGATCGAACCTTTCCTCAGCAGGTCATATTTACTGGCTTTAATGTCTCCCCTCATGTCCATCTGCTCATCATCTTGATACAAAGTGTGACCTGATGGTGGTTATCTACATGACTAAAGGTGATCCTCGTGTTTGTTGTACTCTTTGCACCAAGGTTACTGGACGATTTAGATGTCAATTCATATAAACTATTCTCAAATACTTTGTCCCTCCTAGCAATCACCAAAGAGTCTGGAACTACATTCGAATTCGACCTTGTTGTCTGGGGCGTCAACTTCTAATTTTAAATATTCGCCGACTTTAAATAAAATTTACTTTACTTTAGCACTTTATAAATTTCTACGCCCTTAATTGTGCCCTATAACAATATAAATCCGATATGCTACACCCGGTAACAATGAACCTATTATAGAGAACCCGGCAAGATAGCACCTGGAATCAACACTTGGTTAAAATACAACACTCTGACACACTGCACCGAGTTCACAGCCCCCGGTATCAATAGCACTCGGTATCAACAATTGGTTTCAAAACACTGGGTAACACTTTACCTAGTTCACAACACCCGGTGTCAATATACTTATTCTGGAGCACCCAGTATCACTTCTTCACTATACCCGGTGTAAATACTATAACAAGTATTAAAAATCTTAATACAAAGGAAATCAGACAACGATAACAGTTCAATTAGAAAAAAAAACAAACCTTGGACACTCTCCCACCGCTGCCACCAAAATGTAACGTGTATGATCGGGTTCTTACAAAGGGTATACATGTTTTTCTTTTACTCTATCTGAGCTAATGATTGGAATGATTATCAAGTCCGCTCTATCTGAGTGTAAATTACACCGTACCAAATTTTTCTCTTATCCTGGGACTGGGACAGGGCTACTTCTTGCACCGTGTTTCTCCCCTAGGTTCCTATTGATAGAGAAAATCTGGGTGTCTGAACTTTCTTCAGATTTACTACTCCCTATCATTACTTGCCACTGATGCTATAACCGTTTTGACTTTTGTCTACTCTTAGCATTAACGTCTTCCATTCCTATTCATCCTCCGACTTCTTCAGCTACCTTCGGAATGACTGACATCCCCAAAGCTTCGGTTTATAACCCCTTTGGGTAGTCCATAGCAAGGGTTGTCAGGTCATTCCACTATATGAGGTCTTCATTGCGTTTTACATACGTGTCCCTTAACCATTAGTGCTTGATTTTCCAAATCCTTGCATATAATTAGTACGAATATTTTCCAAAATGTTTAAGGAATTGTTAAGCATTTGCTTTTTTAAAATATACAATATAAATTTGTTTTCACTTAATTTTTGCTGAGGGACAAATTGATATTTAGATTTTTTTCAATCCTCAAAAACGAATCGGGATCAAAATGCAAAATATAGAAAACAAGATGACAGCGCTCATGGTTCAACGTCAAATTGAAACTCAAAGAAATCGTTAAAATGTAAACTGTCTTAGTTGTGTCAGTATCTATTGTTTACAGGAAGGAAAGTGACAAACGCGAATAAGTACGGCAAAACAAGGAAAAGTACTGAGATCTGTAATTTTCAGCCATGTAGGGTTTTGAGTAAGGGTCCGTCACCGTTTATCTGTTTATTTATGTACTGTCTGTATGCTTGGTTTAGGTGAGATGAACCAAAGCAAAGAATGCGAAAAATTTCTGTGTGGAAGCGACCAAGAATCCTTATCCTTGTTCTTGCCGCTGCTGGGATATTTCTGACGTTTCAGTTTTTCTCTCTGAAGGCTCTGTTTTATACACAGAAAAGATCATCTCAAGCGTCTTATGTGAAGGAAAATGAAAGAATGGAAAACTTCATAGAAGAATTCAACGATGAAGATTCAATGCGTATTCATCCAAGTGAAGCACATGGCGTAAAGCATTTATCAATAGTTCCAAGAGGAGTCCATATAGATGACATGCATTTATATAAAGCTGTTCAACAGGGCCATCACAAGACTCAGAAGATGTTCAGATGTGTTAAAACAGAGGTAAGGATATGCAACATTATATGTACATATAGGATTTATTTTGATAATTTGATTCCAAATTTTGTTTGGTTAAAGGTTGGGATTAAACCGTTATAACGATCTAGTTCGTCAATACAACCTCGCATTGGGTCAAATGCTGTCTGACGTGTTTCATACCGATTGTTAAGCCATTCTTGGCACACTGATTTTGACTGCGGATAACTCCGTTTACCTGATCAGGATATTGGGCTCACGGCGGGTGTGACCGGTCAACAGGGGATGCTTACTCCTCCTAGGCACCTGATCCCACCTCTGGTGTGTCCAGGGGTCCGTGTTTGCCCAACTATCTATTTTGTATTGCTTGTAGGAGTTATGAGATTGATCACTGTTCATTATCTTCACCTTGCATTTTAAACTATTTTGTTCAGTTGTAGGTAGCTGCATGACACAATGCATCTTACCTGCCTGCTACATGCACAGTGTAGAGGAGCGGATTCAGAAAATTTTTAAGGGGGGAGGGGACCTAAGTTTGTACCTTTTACGCCCTAAACGGTGGTTGAAAGCCCCAAAGGAACCTTTCTTGTTAAGATTTCAAGCAAGGGGTGTGTGTGAATGCGTTTGTAACTACCTTAAATCCACCACTGTATGATACAGACTGTATGAGGTGGATGTTTTGCTATAAGCATTCCAAAAGCTATCGATATCGGTTTCTGATTATTGTGTCCTTTGATTTTATAGAATTTGCTCCCATACTCCTGGTTAAATGACGATTATTGTGACTGTGAGGATGGAAGTGATGAGCCTGGAACAGCAGCTTGTCCAAATGGGAGGTAAATAGAACAGCTTAAGACTATACCTGGCTATGACTAGAGATACTAGGAGGTAAATGAAACAGCTTGATCTATGTCTAGTTAATATTGTGGAAACTTCTGTAGTGTGAAAGATACATGTGCAATCATTTGTGTGAAACATACACAGATTTTGACAGTAAATTTTGAATTTCATACTAAACATTCTGAAAAGAGGTATTCACCGTATAGCGCACTTGGTATGCAATTTCGCCTACATAAATACCTTTTTCTTGAATATCAATTTTTACAAATATTATGCTATAGAATGTCAGTTTATACTTGTGTTTACCCAAATTACTTAATAAAGATATCGATATGTTGATAGTATATTTATTTGACAAGCATAAACATCACCGTGATTATATAGAGTATATAGTAGATGTAACGTAATGGGCATAAAAAATTGCAAACTGTTGCAAAAGGCCACCTTAAACCAGAAATAAAACACTGAAGTTGTATTACCTGCTTATGACAGTATATAAGTCCATTTGAGGAAATTTGGTTTAAGGTGGCCCTCTTGTTGAAAATGGATGAAATATGAAAAAATCGTTCTCAAAATTTACCTTGAGATTTAGCAGCCTGTCAAAAGTTAAACCTTTAAACTTACAAGCCTGGGAGGCCTAGTGGTTTAGGTGCTCGGTAATTTTACACTTAAACCATACGTTCCCCGAATTTAAGTTCAATATTTTTCCAATCTATTTTGTTGTTGTTTTTTTTTTGCTTTTCATTGTTTGGGGTCGATTTCTTGAGGGGGGGGGGGGGGGGGGGGTAAATGTGATACATATATTATAACAAATATTAGTCATTTTCATCATATCTTCTAATATTTGCAAGTTACGACTTAAAGAAAGGGAATTTATTCCGAGATCATTGTAGTTCCGCTTGTTTACACTAACATGTTCCTGTGTGCACAGGAATTTCAAACCGTAATATGGCTGACGAAAAGCTAAACAAATACTACAAGAAAAAGGACACAAATGCACAGCATGTAATAAGTAAAAATAAGTCAAGGGAGGGAAAGAACTGTTATACAGTTTGACTTCTCAAAAAAAAAAAAAAACTAAAAAAAACCTCATGTAGCAACTGTCATATGATATTTAGGCAAAGATAAACACTCGAATTATCAACCAAAGGCAAATGAACTGATGACATCTATTAAAGGCGCTGCAGTCATGTCAGAACAGTGAGTTAAGTAATGCCATATGTAAAAGGGTTGTTGTGTAATATGAATGCACAGGTCTATGAAAATATTGTACTGTTCATCATTCCAAATAGGGAAATGGTTTATTAAGTAAAGAACGACTCATATAAATGTCAGTAATGCTAAACTGCGGCAGTTATTTATCTTGGTTAACGAAACATCAAAAACGTTGGCCTTATATTTAGATATAACACTCCAGTGTATTATTGGAAACCGGTGTTTTCTATTTAGATTTCTGAGTCGGCCGTATCGTCAGCAAATGCGCTATTCCTCTTTATTACAGTAAAACAGGTTTATTACCATTTACCAACATGCTTATAATGAATTTACGCTTATTCAATATTGTGAAGTGATTTTTACTACCTATGAGGGAAAAACAACAAGCAATTTATTGGATTTGCTGGCCCTGGAGGTTCGCTATAACGATTTAGTCTTGGTGTTATTGCACAGTTATATGCCACATTAACATTCACAATGGAAAAAGCAGTATATATGTCATACAAATTTACTGTAAAATTACAACAACAACAAAAAAACCAACCACAAATCAATATATATAATATGTTGTTCAAAATTACTATTAAAATTACAATAAAATCCATAAGTGTTTTTCTTTTAGATTGTAATGAAAAATATGACCATTTACTCCAAAATATAAGGCCACAGTTAAAAAAATGTTGGTTTGCCATAGCCCGAGGGTCATAAAAAATATTGGGTCGGTCGGTAGGTTTTGTTTTGTTTTGCTGAAAATATATTGAATATCAAAACTCTGTTTATATATATTGTGTTCTTTTGATGAATTAACCCTATTACAGTGAATTACTTGCAGAACTGTCAGAAACCGGGCCTCTCTAAAAAGTGCAGTTTTAACTTCATGGTCTAGTTTGTGTATGGCTCATATATCATTTTGTTATTCTGATATGTTACTTGTTTTGTGGGAGTTTGTCTTCCAGGTCTTGAATATGTCCATTGTTTTTTTCAAATTTGTCTATAGTCTTGTTTGCCATGATTTTACTCTCAATGGCCAATGTAACATGCATGTATTATGCAACTGAAACTTAGAAGCATTGTTGTTGAACTAAAACATTATTCGTATAAACTCAACACAATATCATGTTCAATGATGTTGGTCAAACGATTTCTGGTTCCACGGTACTTCGAATTACCGAAATGCCTCCAGAAATACCGAAAGGCCCATTAGAACTAACGAAATTCCCCTTTGAATCAATTTTTTAAACTTAAATTGAAAGATTAGAGATTGATTCAACGTGTAAAATACCGCCTCTGAAGAAAAATAACATAAAAAGAGTCGTGTTATCAGAATTTGTGTCAATCTAAGGAAGGTAACTCATGTTATTTTTCTTTCATTTAGAAGAATGTGTTCAACCATTTTTTCCTAATCATTATATAAATACATTGCTTAAGTTGAATTAAATCAACATTCAGATATATTTTGCAATTCAAACAAATATTGTTTGGGGGGGGGGGGGGGGGGGGGGGGGGAAATCATCGGTGAAAAAAATGTATAAATTTTGCTAGAGTTATCTTTCTTTGAAATATCATGAATGTGAGAATTGAACACAATATGAATTGAATTTCCTAAATTTACAATCACAATTTTAATAACGTTTTATCATAAAAAATTAACATATATAAACTTAATATGCATTAATGTATATAATTAGAGGGGAAATTCGGTACTCTTAGGTGGTATTTCGATAACTAATTTCTGGGGGCATTTCGGTAAATTGCAGGCATTTCCGAATTCGGGGTACCCATTTACGTTTTCATTGGACACTGTTGTTGTTTGTGTCCATAATTATCGACTGATACCTCGTCGGATAGATAAAAATCTACCAGTATGCCATGTGCCGAATCGATCATTTGAGCGCTTAAAACGGCAATTTACAAAACGCCGCAAAGAACAAAACTAGAAACAAAACCAAGTGCATCTTCACAAGTCAAGGGCTATTGATTAGTTACCTCGTTACATAACAAAAACAACACGCAATGTTCTTGATGTTAAGAAAAGTACCCCACAAAGACCATTGTTTACTTTCTGTTTTTGCTCTTTCCAAACTTGCATCTTAAACAAGGAATCTCATTGGATGATTTAATTTTAGCTTATTGCATCATCCCCTGTCCCAAACCCATGTTTTGAATGGTGACTGGTGTCAAGGTTTAGTGTGAGGTAACGAATCAATAACCATTGACTTGTGAAGATGAACCAAACGCGGATAGGAACTTGAAAGAAAAACAGAAGACGGAAAATCAAGGGGGGGGGGGGGGGGGGAACATGGCCGAAATTATGTCAATAAAAACTTTCCGGTCGGGGGGTTAAAAATGGGTCGGTCGCGCGATGGCAAACAAACTACTTTTTAATTTTGGCCTAAGCAGATATAATATATAAAGCACTAAAAATGACCAACAACATGAACAACAGTGAACATAATATTTCACAGGATTCAATAAACTGAAACTGTTTTTATATGATTTAACGCCTAATTTTACACAAAGCAATCAATGGCGTTGTACATGTATAATATAAAAAGCTTTAAAAGAATAAACAATACATCATATACATGCAAACACACTCTACATATACTAAACTAAAAACATGTACATTAAAACTGTCTATAAACAAATGTGTTTTCAATTTGGCTTTAAAAGTATGTAAAGATTTGGACTGTCTTATTTCAGCCAGTAAACTGTTCCACAGTCTCGGACCAATGGTTCCGAAACTTCTATCACTAAAAGTTTTATGCCTGTTAAAAGGAACAATTTAGCAACTCTCAGAAGATTGAGTGGAGCGCAACTTTTTATTTGGTACCTGTTTCGTTAAAAGTTCTGTTAAATACAATGGCGCTTCGCCCACATGACACTTATACATGAAGGTCAATAATTTAAATGATATTCTAGAATTGATAGGTAACCAATGTAGGTCATTGAGAGCATCCCTAGAGCTGTCAAATTTCTTACGATTTAATACCAGTTTCGCACCCATGTTTTGGATTCTTTGCATTTTACATATTTCATATTACAATATCTTTGTATTAATTGATAAGTTAAATTCTTTTCAAAATTATGCCAAGAAACTGCTGCCATTTCTTATCTTAGTGATAAACACTTAATAAACTTAAACCAGAAATGACTTGGGGAGAATTTTGTAGTTTTAAATGAATTTTGTAGCATTGTTTCAATTAAGAACATTTTCAGATTTGGCACGTGGTAACAGAATTAAAAATCATTGATTTGAGTGATGGAGAATCAGGATAAATGTTAATCTTGGTAGTACACTTGTTTCTCGTCTGTGCAACATGTGTTAGATTGTTGCATTGGAAGTGGTTTAATGTGAGGTACTAGGAAATGTGCCACTGGGAAATTTGTCATTGTGGTTTTTCTTGGGGCCCTCTGGTTTCCTTTCCCACCGGAGATCCCCTGACATCAACATCTGCGGAGATCCCCTGACACCAACATCTGCAGAGATCCCCTGACATCAACATCTGTCAGTGTGGAGATCCCCTGACATCAACATCTGTCAGTGTGGAGATCCCCTGACATCAACATCTGTCAGTGTGGAGATCCCCTGACACCAACATCTGTGGAGATCCCCTGACACCAACATCTGTGGAGATCCCCTGACATCAACATCTGTGAAGATACCCTGACACCGACATCTGTCAGTGTGGAGATCCCCTGATATCAACATCTGTGGAGATCCCCTGACACCAACATCTTTGGAGATCCCCTGACATCAACATCTGTGAAGATACCCTGACACCGACATCTGTCAGTGTGGAGATCCCCTGATATCAACATCTGTGGAGATCCCATGACACCAACATCTGTGGAGATCCCCTGACATCAACATCTGTGGAGATCCCATGACACCAACATCTGTGGAAATCCCCTGACATCAACATCTGTGGAGATCCCCAGACACCAACATCTGTGGAGATCTCCTGACATCAACATATGTGGAGATCCCCTGACATCAACATCTGTGAAGATACCCTGACACCGACATCTGTCAGTGTGGAGATCCCCTGACATCAACGTCTGTGGAGATCCCCTGACACCAACATCTGTGGAGATCCCATGACACCAACATCTGTGGAGATCCCCAGACACCAACATCTGTGGAGATCTCCTGACATCAACATATGTGGAGATCCCCTAACATCAACATCTGTGGAGATCCCCTGACACCAACATCTGTGGAGATCTCCTGACATCAACATATGTGGAGATCCCCTGACACCAACATCTGTTGAGATCCTCTGACATCAACATCTGTCAGTGTGGAGATCCCTGACATCAACATCTGTGGAGATCCCCTGACACCAACATCTGTGGAGATCCCTGACATCAGCATCTGTTGAGATTCCCTAACACCAACATCTGTGGAGATCCCCTGACATCAACATCTGTGGAGATCCCTTGAAACCAACATCTGTCAGTGTGGAGATCCCCTGACACCAACATCTGTGGAGATCCCCTGACATCAACATCTGTTGAGATCCCCTGACACCAACATCTGTGGAGATCCCCTGACATCAACATCTGTCAGTGTGGAGATCCCCTGACACCAACATCTGTGGAGATCCCCTGACATCAACATCTGTGGAGATCCCCTGACATCAACATCTGTGGAGATCCCCTGACATCAACATCTGTTGAGATCCCCTGACACCAACATTTGTGGAGATCCCCTGACATCAACATCTGTGGAGATCTCCTGACATCAACATCTGTGGAGATCCCCTGACATCAACATCTGTTGAGATCCCCTGACACCAACATCTGTGGAAATCCCCTGACATCAACATCTGTCAGTGTGGAGATCCCTTGACATCAACATCTGTGCGATACCAGAATAAAGCCTTCATTGGAAATAAGCTCTTAAGCTTTCGTGGATTATCGTGGCATTTTTAGTTTCCTACTGGCAGAACTGATGGTGACTTTAGGTTTACACTCTGTCAGTTTGTCTGTCTTTCAGTCTATCTGTCAGTCAGTCCGGCAAGTCAGCGGTGTGCACTTTCTTTCGTCATGCTTGCAGATATTCATTTGATATTTGGTACATTGCTTTATCATGACAAGTTACAGATCAAATTCAATTTTTTTTCCGGTCCATTGATTTTTTGCTGGGTTATGGCCCTTGGACCTTATAAAATTATCTCAAATACTCAGTTTTCTGCATTTTATTTCATTATGTATGCAGATATTCATTTGATATTTAGAACATTGTTTCATATGATCCAGGGTTGGCAAAAAAAGTGGTCAATATGAGTATTGACTGGGCCGATGGTCAATACTGGTTAAAACCGGTCAATACTGGTCGATTGAAAATTATTTGGTCATTATAGTCTGTTATTTATTTTAAATGTTTAAGTGACCATTATGGTAAATACTGTAATTCATAACATGCACTATGAGTTTATAATATCCTTATAAGTCATAATATTAAATAAATAATGTACAAATGACTGTTGAATTGGGGATGATGTAAAAGTTTCTGTTCAAATTCCTTAGTTTAACAAGAACTACCTATAATTATTGTTTCATCAATCTTCATTTTAACTGTTGAATAAACATTTGAGGGGGTGGGTTGGTGATGTTTTCATAACAATAACGGGCACACTGGTCATCTCTGGTCCCAGCCTATGCTTAATATTAACACCTGTCAATTCTGCTTCCTGTGCTCAGGTAATGTCCAGCTACCTTTTACTCTTAATCTGCCCAGGTACATGTATTAAGAGGTCTGTCTCCAATCCTCAAGCTATGCTATAGAACTGTGACCCTCTGGTAGGTACTGAAGATATTTCGGTCAGTTTCAGCAAACCAAATATATTAAACTTATGAAATTGCATTTGATTATCTAATGAAAAATATTAATCAACAATTGATCCATATAATGAAAAGACTTGATTTAACTTTATCTTTGCAAGAAATGTACAAAAATAGGAAATTATACTGTAACAGTTTAAATCACTATTGACCACTTGGGGAGTATTGACCGTGACGGTTAAAACCAATGGTTAAAACCGGGGGTGGTTTTAACTGTCCAACCCTGTCTGTTCATATCAAGTTCAAATTTTGTTTTGGTCCATTGATTTTTTGCTGAGTTATTGCCTTTAAACATAGAAATGTCATGTGAGGCTCTTATTTTGAGTTATTGCCTTTAAACATAGAAATGTCATGTGAGGCTCTTATTTTGAGTTATTGCCTTTAAACATAGAAATGTCATGTAAGGCTCTTATTTTGAGTTATTGCCTTTAAACATAGAAATGTCATGTGAGGCTCTTATTTTGAGTTATTGCCTTTAAACATAGAAATGTCATGTAAGGCTCTTATTTTGAGTTATTGCCTTTAAACATAGAAATGTCATGTAAGGCTCTTATTTTGAGTTATTGCCTTTAAACATAGAAATGTCATGTAAGGCTCTTATTTTGAGTTATTGCCTTTAAACATAGAAATGTCATGTGAGGCTCTTATTTCATGGGACCAGGTCCTTCTTGTGTATAAACTGTTGATGTATGTTTTTTCGCGCAGAATAGTACACAGAAGACTTGGGGCTTCTAGAGTACATGTATAACTATGCAATACTTACAGAATGCTTGTTATAATATATAAAAATTTATTAGAATAAACAAATAATGCAGTGCACAGCAATTTTTCCTATCACATACATAATAAGGTATGTAGTGCATGCAGATTTGTTTGTCATTTAGATTTTACTGCGCTCAGCAACTGCCAGATCAAACCGCTGTTAGTCTTCCTAGCAGTCGTGTGAATGATGGAATCTGTGACTGCTGTGATGGTAGTGATGAGTGGGCAGGGAGGGCTCCCCCAAAATCAATGAGGCACAAAGGTAAATCTCACTTCAAAGGTGAGAAACAACCAATCAGTATAGCAAATGTAAATCTCCATGGTTGGCAAAAAAGTGGTCAATATGAGTATTGACCGGGCTGGTGGTCAACATTGGTTACAGGGATTTATCTAGGTTGTTTTTACTACCGGTAAAAGGTACCTTTCCCCCTTGGCAACAAATGGATATTTCCCCTTCCACAGATAAAAAAATCCCCTTCATTTGTAGAAACTTCATAAAATTGTATAAGGATTTTCAACAAAAATCATTTTTATATTCTAAGTCATTTTCTATAATTGTCAGACTTACAGTATAGATAAAATGAGTAATCAATCGCTTTATATGGCTGTTATAATCTGTGGATATTATATTCCATGGATGCCCTCATCCCCATCCCCTGGAAGCTCATGACTACATTCTCAAAAATTCCCCTTAAATATAAAATGGATAGTAACAACTAAATGCTGGATAAAACCCTGGTTTAAAACCGGTCAATAGTGGTCAATTGAAAATTGTTTGGTCATTACAGTCTGTGTTATTGGTCATTTTAAGTGTTTAAGTGACCATTATGGTAAATACTGTAATTCATAACATGCACTATCAGTTTATAATATACTTATAAGTCATAATATCAAATGAATAATGTAAATGACTGTGAATTGGGGAAGATGTTAAAGTTTCTATTCAAATTCCGTAGTTTAACAAGAACTACCCTTTGTTTCAAATCTTCATTTTAACTGTTAAATAAGGGGTGGATTGGTGATGGTTTTATAACAATACCATGCACACTGGTCATCTCTGGGCCCAGAGTATGCCAATTAACACCTGTCCACTCTGCTTCCTGTGCTCAGGTAATGTCCAGCTACCTGTTATTTTTAATCTGTCTAGGTACATATATAAACAGGTCTGTCTCCAATTGTCAAGCTATGCTATCTGTGACCCTCTAGTATAGTACTGAAGATATTTCGGTCAGTTTCAGCAAACCAAATATATTAAACTCATAAATCTAATGAAAAATCTTAATCAACAATTGATCCATATAATGAAAAGACTTAATTTATCTTTATCTTTGCAAGAAATGTACAAAAATAGGAGAATGGACAGTTTAAATCACAACTGACCAGTATTGACCACTTGGGAAGTATTGACTGGGGGGGGGGGGGGGGGGGGGGAGGGGGGGGGGTTGTTAACCACCCAACCCTGTAAATCTCACTTCAAAGGTGAGAGACAACCAATAAGTATAGCAAAGGTCACTCTCACCTCAAAGGTGAGAGGCGATTCATCTGGTAAATCTCGCTTTAAAGGTGAGAGAAAACTTTTTGGTATTTATATTTTGTTAAAGTTATGACTAATTCTCTCAAAGCTCCCCTAAGTGGATGACTCAAGCGACATTTACTGATCAGAATTTGTTTGTCTGCAAGAATGTCTGTCATTAACTTTCATTTCAAGTCTATCGTAACATAGAAAAACTTGAGAGAATAAAAGTAAATACATCATCTGTAAAATGCCTTGGAATATATATTGGCGTAGATAAAGAAGAATGTTACAAAAGAAACTGGATTGATAAAAGTGAAAAAATGCAAAAACTGTTTGAGTCATGGAAGAAGAGAAAACTTACAATTTTTGGTAAAACTGAAATAATTAATACTTTAGGCATAAGCAAATTCATTTATGTTGCATCTATACTACCTCTCCCTAGTGAAATTTTTATTAAACAGCTATGTAGAATTATTTTTAATTTTCTATGGGGGTCAAAAGATAGAATAAAAAGAAAAACACTGATTGGTAAAATAGAAGATGGTGGTATTGGAGTAATAGATATACTTACTAAATTCCACGCATTGAAAGCTGCCTGGATACCGCGACTTATAAAAAATGACGGTCATATCTTTATACGTTCACACCTTGATAAACTATTAAGAGCTTATAATGTAAATCTAGAATATATATTGAAAATGAATTGTACTGATTTAAAGAACTTTGATATATTTACCAAACTTCCACAATTTTATAAAGAGGTGTTTATTTACTTTAATCAATGTAAAAAAATTCCTAATGTGCAAAATATGAACAATAACGAAATTTACAAGAACCAATTTGGAACAATAAGCATTTTTTGTTTGTTTAATGGCAAGACTATATATTTTAAAAATTGGATAAAAAATATTAAATATGTAAAAGATTTGTTCAATGATAGCGGTTTTAAGACCATTGATGAAATAAGCAAAGAAATTTGCAAAAAAGCAAATGTACTTTGTGAATATAAAATAGTCAAATCAGCTTTTAAATACATAAGAGAGAAAATTCATGGATACGAATCAAAATTTATAAACATAAAAGATAAAAGATATTTCAATTTTACTAATAAATATTGTACGGTTGAAAAACAAAAATGTAAATTTTTCTATGAAATACTTTTGAGTAAATTGTTTATATCACCTAAGCACCATAATTTATATCACAAAGAATATAATGTCAGTAAAGAAATGTGGAAACACATTTATCAACAAAAAATCAAGTTAGCTTTAGATAGAAATATTGCTGAATTTAATTATAAACTGATGCATAATTTGCTTTCCTGTGAAAAATACATGTTTAAATGGAAAAAAGAATCTTCTGACAAATGTTCTCTGTGTCTAGAAACAGAAGATATGAGACATCTTATATATGAGTGTAAAAATGTTTCATTGGTTTGGAATATGGTGTCTTTGGCGTGCAAAGTCAATATTCAATGGAAAAGTATTGTTATTGGTTTTTATTTTGAATGTAATCAAAACACACGCCTGCTTAATAACTTTATTTCCTTCATTGCTTTGAAGATATACAAATATAAAATGTTTTGTAGACTAAGTAATCTTGAAGAAACTGAATATAGCATATCAAATCATGTCAAGAAGTGTACAGTTTTGTGGTGTAAAGTTATAAAGTATAGTAATTATGCATTGAAAACAAATGCTATTGAACATTTCATAAAACTGTTGTAATTTGTATCTATATTTTTTCTGCAATGTATTGCATTGTACCTGTGCTATTGTACTACTGATGGTATTAATATGAGTAATAAACTATGAAATCATAAAAAAAAAAAAAAAACAAAAAAAAAACAAAACAAAAAAAACACTTTCATTTCAAGTTAATTTGCTTCATGTAGTAAGCTGGAGTGAAGCATTGCAAATTCATACCCTCATATATTTTCAAAATTCTTAAATGACGTATCATCATATTTATCAGAAATTATTAGCATGCATGTATATACTAGTTTGGCAGATACCTCTGGTAATGAAGGGTTTTTTTTCTTTAGGTAAAAACATAGTCCTACAAGCACCATGTCGAAATCACTGTGATACCATTGCAAAAATCAGCAAAGAAAATAATCAAATCAGAAAACTAGGAAAAAGATTAAAAACAAAATATGTGCAGGCAGCTGAGTCATTGTGGGATAAAGAGGTGAGTACTTAATGCATGATTTAAATCAATTTTGTATCTTTCAAAGTTAATGATAAGAAATCTGAAAGTCAGACCTTATTCCACTAATATACTCTAACACTTTGGTTTTCTCCCATAGTTGTTAGATATTAAAATCAAAGAAATTTCAAAACAAGTGTGACAGCTCGAAGATTTTACTAAATACTGTAGATTCCTTATTTTACGTGAGTACTTAATATTGCAAAATGTCTTGTGGACGTCGAATCGCCTGATCATGAATTCGTGAGTGGTCTTTTGATCAGGAGTTTAAAAATGTATTTCAGTAATATAGAAATAAAAGTGAGTAATGTTTAGTTCGCATGTATTGCTTCTCACGAAATTACATGATAATAAATTCATCGCCCATATTTAGGAATCTACAATAGTGATAATTATAGTTTTGAATGTCTATGGGGTATTTCTTGTTGTGGGTAATTTTATTTGTAAAGCCGTTTTATTAATCTAACGTAGAGTAACAGTGAAATTATCTCTTCCTGCAGAAATACGGTCCAGCTGGAGTATTTTACAAACTGAGCAAAAGTTGTTTTCCACACAAAGCTCTTCAGTACAACTTCAATGTTTGTCCGTTTCAAAGCGTGACACAGGAGCACTTCCCAACTGAACGTTGGACCCTTGGCAGGAAGTCGTCATGGAAACAAAAATCTCATGGACAGTTCCTGTTGGAGATGTCCGGAGGTGACGCGGTCAATTGTCCTGAGGGAAGACCTAGACAATCATTAGTAAGTGTGTACAAGGCATGTTATGTAACACTGCAGTCCGGGTAATTAATAAAATCTTGTGATTAAGGAGGTATTTTATATTGTCATAATGGATGACTTCCTTTTAAAAGATGAATGAATATATGTATATATACATGTATGGATATTAGTAATATTTGTATATTCATTTTAGATTAGACTCCCTAGCTGGGTAGCTAAGTCGGTAGCTGGGTAGCTAAGTTGGTTAACATGTCAACTGCTGTTCTGTAGATTGTGGTTTCGAGTCCCGAGAGGGTTTTAAATTTATTTCAGATGACTTTTTACTAAAACTGCATTGTTTGACTAAATAAAGTGAATTTGAAAGTTCAATTTCAGAATATTATTGTACATATCCTCCACCTTTCATCTGTATCAAATACTCTTAGCGTAAAGTTTTCACTAATATGAATATGTTTTCTGTAAGATCAAAGTGCATTCCAGATTAATACAATAATTCCATGATTAACACTTTTCTAGCAATCCCCCATTGTTGATTCAAAATGACAAGAAGTGATAATTGGGAACAATCACACAGCAATCATCGGGGGTTTAGAAGTTCTCTGCGTGGTCATCCACCAGATGATAGTGACTAACTTTATATTGTGCATTGACTTTTGATTCATTTTAGAATTTATCGCTTTTTAGCTCACCAGAGCTGAAGGCTCAAGTGAGCTTTTTTGATCGAAATTTGTCCGTTGTTTGTTTTCGTTGTCGTTGTTGTGTTCATAAACCTTTCACAGAACCACTGGGCCAATTTCAAACAAACTTGGCACAAAGCTGAAGGCAATTCAAATTTGTTCAATTGAAGGGCCACATTCTTTTCCATAGAGGGATAATAGCGAAATATTGAAAATACATTGATGACTTTTAAAAATCTTCTCCAGAACCACAAGGTCAATTTCACCAAACTTGGCACAAAGCATTCTTAGGTGAAGGGCTTTCAAGTTTGTTCAAATGAAGGGCCATGTCCCCTTCATAGGGGAGATAATCACAAAAATGCAAAATAGGGCGAGGTTATTTAAAAATCTTCTTCTCAAGAACCACTGGGTTAGAAGAGCTGAAATTTACATGAAAGCTTCATGACATAGTATAGATTCAAATTTGGTAAAATCATGATCTCCGGGGATAGAATGGGGCCACAATAGGAGATCGAAGTTTTACATACAAATATATAGGGAAAATCTATAAAAGATTTTCTTCTCAAGAACCATTGGGTCGGGAATGTACAAATTTACATTATAGTTTCCTGACATAGTTTATTCTGGGAGGAGGGGGGGGGGGTACATACAAATATATTGGGAAAATCTTTAAAAATATTCTTCTCAAGAACCATTTGGCCAGAGAAGTTTATATTTACATGAAAGCTTCCTTACATACAGCAGATTTAATTTTGTAAAAATCATAGCTCCCAGGGTTAGGTTGGAGCCACAAGTTTTACATGCAAATATATAGGGAAAATCTTAAAATATGGGCCAAGGTGACTCAGGTGAGCAATGTGGTCCATGGGCCTCTTGTAATGTAATTTTCATAATCTCGCCTGCTCAATGTTTTCCACCCACATTTGTTCCTTCAGTGTTGATTTAATTTACATATAGTTTAATTTAATTTACAGATTTTATTCCTGTGTGGCATTAACGACCGCGTGGTTGAACTGAGGGAGGACCAGCGATGTGAATATGTGATCAAGTTTGCCACCCCAGCAGCCTGTTAAAAGTCCAAAGTTGTGGCCAGTTAGCAGTCTAAAGTCATGTGTCCAGCATCCTATCCGATGTTAGGTGTCCAGAAGCCTGTTAACAGTCCTAAGTCACATGTCCAGCGGCCTGTTAACAGTCCTAAGTCACGTGTCCAGCGGCCTGTTAACAGTCCTAAGTCACATGTCCAGCGGCCTGTTAACAGTCCTAAGTCACATGTCCAGCGGCCTGTTAACAGTCCTAAGTCATATGTCCAGCTACCTGTTAACAGTCCTAAGTCACATGTCCAGCGGCCTGTTAACAGTCCTAAGTCATGTGTCCAGCGGCCTGTTAACAGTCCTAAGTCATGTGTCCAGCGGCCTGTTAACAGTCCTAAGTCACATGTCCAGCGGCCTGTTAACAGTCCTAAGTTACATGTCCAGCGGCCTGTTAACAGTCTTAAGTCTTATCCAGCATTCCATTTTACAAAAGGCCTTGCAACTAAGACCAGCATTCTAATACCTCTCATTTTTCCATTTCCGTGTACAATTTGTGAAAATCTGGCTTTATATACATTTGTGTACTTGAGATATGCCATAAATTTACACTTTTAAAGAGGTACAGCATTGAATGAATTTTAAGAAGTACTTTTGGTCAGAAATCATAAGACCTTTTGTAAAATGGGTCCCTGGGTATTACACAATACTGAGTACATTTTTATATTATAATTTCTAAAAGCTTTTAAAACTCATCAGATGAAAAATAGTGCAGATGAAGTTACATATTGAGCCTTGTTAATTCGATATTTACATGTTTCTTGTAAACAGTGAATCATATCTACATGTAGAAGTGACCACCATTAATTAAACATGTCACATGAGGAGAGATGCAAATGAAAGTTAGATATTAAATTTTGTTCATAAGGCATTTAAATGGTAATTTTCTATGCAGCTGTATATTTTAAGAGTACACACAGCATTGTACATATATGAATATATACATTTTCAATGTTTTTGCCTTTGATATCTTTACCAATTGGAATGTTAGCCATTTCGTTCTGAATTTGAATAATGTGCGTATGAATCCTGATAAATATAGTACGACTATAGCTGGGAATTCTCCAACAGGAATGAGAGTGTAAATATAAATGATAATTTTATTTTCCTTTTTGAAAATACTTGAAGGTATGAACAGCAATGCTTTACACCAAGAGCTTCATGAAGTATACAGGCATAAAGATTTGCAGTTCATATCCTCTGTATATTTCAAAAATGAAATTGTGAGAGAGGAGATAGGCACCATTTGTGAGCGTAACACTGAGCTTGTAGACATTCTACAGACACTCTACAGACATTCTACAGACATTCTACAGACACTCTACAGACATTCTACAGACACTCTACAGACATTCTACAGACATTCTACATACACTCTACAGACATTCTACAGACATTCTACAGACACTCTACAGACATTCTACAGACACTCTACAGACACTCTACAGACATTCTACATACACTCTACAGACATTCGACAGACACTCTACAGACACTCTACAGACATTCTACAGACACTCTACAGACATTCTACATACACTCTACAGACATTCTACAGACACTCTACAGACATTCTACAGACCATGATTGATTGATACTTTACCGATACTTATTAAAAGAGAAAAATCTCAATTGAATTTTGGGTCAAAGGGTCGAAGTCAATGTCATTAAGGACTTCTTAGAAAAAATTGTAGACGTTCCTTGCGAAGGGATGTGTTCTACCTTGTGGAGATCTTGTATGTGTTTTACAGAAAGTAAAGATAATTTAATGGACACACCCTGCTCTCTAACATTAACCAGATGTAGACCACAGACAGTTTGTATATTGGAAAAATATAATTATTCTAAGACAGGGTCGACAGGGATTGGAAAAACTCTGAGATATGATTTATATTTCGGAGAGCATTTGTAATTGGCATGCAGAAAGCGACCAAGTTGTTGAATTTTTTTCCTGTTATTCAGAATTTAGAATATTATTTTTATATTAAATACAATTATCAAAAAACTACATTTTGTGTAATTTATTTATGATATTTAGACGCAGCAGTTCTGATCTCACTAAATGATATAACACTGGTAGGAGTGAAAACAGCAGGTGTTATGGGAATGTTTTCTCTTCACTGCCGATTATGATATACCTAATAATTTGATAGTGATAAAATGTTCCAAATTTTAGATATTATTGCATGCCAACTTTTCAGAAATATTTGGATCCACACTGAAGCATTCCGATATGAGTTGTGGATTAATCGTGCGTCGGTCACTATTTGCTTACACAGTCATAGCTCTATACTTGTATATATCTCGGGCCATTTGCATGAGAAAATAGACCCCTCTCCCAGTAATTATACTCCTTCAACAATGCTATGGGGGTGTTTTCTCTTCACTTTGCCGATTATGATATACCTAATAATTTGATAGTGATAAACATAGTCCTACAAGCACCGTGTCGAAATCACTGTGATACCATTGCAAAAATCAGCAAAGAAAATAATCAAATCAGAAAACTAGGAAAAAGATTAAAAACAAAATATGTGCAGGCAGCTGAGTCATTGTGGGATAAAGAGGTGAGTACTTAATGCATGATTTAAATCAATTTTGTATCTTTCAAAGTTAATGATAAGAAATCTGAAAGTTAGACCTTATTCCACTGATATACTCTAACACTTTGGTTTTCTCCCATAGTTGTTAGATATTAAAATCAAAGAAAATTCAAAGCAAGTGTGACAGCTCGAAGATTTTTACTAAATACTGTAGATTCCTTATTTTACGTGAGTACTTAATATTGCAAAATGTCTTGTGGACGTCGAATCGCCTGATCATGAATTCGCGAGTGGTCTTTTGATCAGGAGTTTAAAAATGTATTTCAGTAATATAGAAATAAAAGTGAGTAATGTTTAGTTCGCATGTATTGCTTCTCACGAAATTACGTGTCCTGATAATAAATTCATCGCTCACATTTAGGAATCTACAATAGTGATAATTATAGTTTTGAATGTCTATGGGGTATTTCTTGTTGTGGGTAATTTTATTTGTAAAGCCGTTTTATTAATCTAACGTAGAGTAACAGTGAAATTATCTCTTCCTGCAGAAATACGGTCCAGCTGGAGTATTTTACAAACTGAGCAAAAGTTGTTTTCCACACAAAGCTCTTCAGTACAACTTCAATGTTTGTCCGTTTCAAAGCGTGACACAGGAGCACTTCCCAACTGAACGTTGGACTCTTGGCGGGAAGTCGTCATGGAAACAAAAATCTCATGGACAGTTCCTGTTGGAGATGTCCGGAGGTGACGCGGTCAATTGTCCCGAGGGAAGACCTAGACAATCATTAGTAAGTGTGTACAAGGCATGTTATGTAACACTGCAGTCCGGGTAATTAATAAAATCTTGTGATTAAGGAGGTATTTTATATTGTCATAATGGATGACTTCCTTTTAAAAGATGAATGAATATATGTATATATACATGTATGGATATTAGTAATATTTGTATATTCATTTTAGATTAGACTCCCTAGCTGGGTAGCTAAGTTGGTAGCTGGGTAGCTAAGTCGGTAGCTGGGTAGCTAAGTCGGTAGCTGGGTAGCTAAGTCGGTAGCTGGGTAGCTAAGTTGGTTAACGTGTCAACTGCTGTTCTGTAGATTGTGGTTTCGAGTCCTGAGAGGGTTTTAAATTTATTTCAGATGACTTTTTACTAAAACTGCATTGTTTGACTAAATAAAGTGAATTTGAAAGTTCAATTTCAGAATAGTATTGTACATATCCTCCACCTTTCATCTGTATCAAATACTCTTAGCGTAAAGTTTTCACTAATATGAATATGTTTTCTGTAAGATCAAAGTGCATTCCAGATTAATACAATAATTCCATGATTAACACTTTTCTAGCAATCCCCCATTGTTGATTCAAAATGACAAGAAGTGATAATTGGGAACAATCACACAGCAATCATCGGGGGTTTAGAAGTTCTCTGCGTGGTCATCCACCAGATGATAGTGACTAACTTTATATTGTGCATTGACTTTTGATTCATTTTAGAATTTATCGCTTTTTAGCTCACCAGAGCTGAAGGCTCAAGTGAGCTTTTTTGATCGAAATTTGTCCGTTGTTTGTTTTCGTTGTCGTTGTTGTGTTCATAAACCTTTCACAGAACCACTGGGCCAATTTCAAACAAACTTGGCACAAAGCTGAAGGCAATTCAAATTTGTTCAATTGAAGGGCCACATTCTTTTCCATAGAGGGATAATAGCGAAATATTGAAAATACATTGATGACTTTTAAAAATCTTCTCCAGAACCACAAGATCAATTTCACCAAACTTGGCACAAAGCATCCTTAGGTGAAGGGCTTTCAAGTTTGTTCAAATGAAGGGCCATGTCCCCTTCATAGGGGAGATAATCACAAAAATGCAAAATGGGTGGGGTTATTTAAAAATCTTCTTCTCAAGAACCACTGGGTTAGAAGAGCTGAAATTTACATGAAAGCTTCATGACATAGTATAGATTCAAATTTGGTAAAATCATGATCCCCGGGGATAGAATGGGGCCACAATAGGGGATCGAAGTTTTACATACAAATATATAGGGAAAATCTATAAAAGATTTTCTTCTCAAGAACCATTGGGTCGGGAATGTACAAATTTACATTATAGTTTCCTGACATAGTTTATTCTGGGAGGGGGGGGGGGGGGGGTAGGGGGGGTTACATACAAATATATTGGGAACATCTTTAAAAATATTCTTCTCAAGAACCATTTGGCCAGAGAAGTTTATATTTACATGAAAGCTTCCTTACATACAGCAGATTTAATTTTGTAAAAATCATAGCCCCCTGGGTTAGGTTGGAGCCACAAGTTTTACATGCAAATATATAGGGAAAATCTTAAAATATGGGCCAAGGTGACTCAGGTGAGCAATGTGGTCCATGGGCCTCTTGTAATGTAATTTTCATAATCTCACCTGCTCAATGTTTGCCACCCACATTTGTTCCTCAGTGTTGATTTAATTTACACATAGTTTAATTTATTTTACAGATTTTATTTCTGTGTGGCATTAACGACCGCGTGGTTGAACTGAGGGAGGACCAGCGATGTGAATATGTGATCAAGTTTGCCACCCCAGCAGCCTGTTAAAAGTCCAAAGTTGTGGCCAGTTAGCAGTCTGAAGTCATGTGTCCAGCATCCTATCCGATGTTAGGTGTCCAGAAGCCTGTTAACAGTCCTAAGTCACATGTCCAGCGGCCTGTTAACAGTCCTAAGTCACATGTCCAGCGGCCTGTTAACAGTCCTAAGTAAATGTCCAGCGGCCTGTTAACAGTCCTAAGTCTTATCCAGCATTCCATTTTACAAAAGGCCTTGCAACTAAGACCAGCATTCTAATACCTCTCATTTTTTCATTTCCATGTACAATTTGTGAAAATCTGGCTTTATATACTTGTGTACTTGAGATATGCCATAAATTTACACTTTTAAAGAGGTACAGCATTGAATGAATTTTAAGAAGTACTTTTGGTCAGAAATCATAAGACCTTTTGTAAATTGGGTCCCTGGGTATTATACAATACTGAGTACATTTTTATATTATAATTTCTAAAAGCTTTTAAAACTCATCAGATGAAAAATAGTGCAGATGAAGTTACATATTGAGCCTTGTTAATTCGATATTTACATGTTTCTTGTAAACAGTGAATCATATCTACATGTAGAAGTGACCACCATTAATTAAACATGTCACATGAGGAGAGATGCAAATGAAAGTTAGATATTAAATTTTGTTCATAAGGCATTTAAATGGTAATTTTCTATGCAGCTGTATATTTTAAGAGTACACACAGCATTGTACATATATGAATATATACATTTTCAATGTTTTTGCCTTTGATATCTTTACCAATTGGAATGTTAGCCATTTCGTCCTGAATTTGAATAATGTGCGTATGAATCCTGATAAATATAGTACGACTATAGCTAGGAATTCTCCAACAGGAATGAGAGTGTAAATATAAATGATAATTTTATTTTCCTTTTTGAAAATACTTGAAGGTATGAACAGCAATGCTTTACACCAAGAGCTTCATGAAGTATACAGGCATAAAGATTTGCAGTTTATATCCTCTGTATATTTCAAAAATGAAATTGTGAGAGAGGAGATAGGCACCATTTGTGAGTGTAACACTGAGCTTGTAGACATTCTACAGACACTCTACAGACATTCTACAGACACTCTACAGACATTCTACAGACATTCTACAGACACTCTACAGACATTCTACAGACACTCTACAGACATTCTACAGACACTCTACAGACACTCTATAGACATTCTACAGACATTCTACAGACACTCTACAGACATTCTACAGACCATGATTGATTGATACTTTACCGATACTTATTAAAAGAGAAAAATCTCAATTGAATTTTGGGTTAAATGATATAACACTGGTAGGAGTGAAAACAGCAGGTGTTATGGGAATGTTTTCTCTTCACTTTGCCGATTATGATATACCTATTAATTTGATAGTGATAAAATGTTCCAAATTTTAGATATTATTGCATGCCAACTTTTCAGAAATATTTGGATCCACACTGAAGCGTTCCGGTATGAGTTGTGAATTAATCGTGCGTCGGTCACTATTTGCTTACACAGTCATAGCTCTATACTTGTATATATCTCGGGCCATTTGCATGAGAAAATAGACCCCTCTCCCAGTAATTATACCCCTGCAACAATGGTATGGGAGTGTTTTCTCTTCACTTTGCCGATTATGATATACCC
This sequence comes from Ostrea edulis, assembly GCF_947568905.1. Classification (NCBI taxonomy): domain Eukaryota; kingdom Metazoa; phylum Mollusca; class Bivalvia; order Ostreida; family Ostreidae; genus Ostrea; species Ostrea edulis. The sequence goes on from NC_079169.1 coordinate 89,034,685, forward strand.
AATAATTTGATAGTGATAAAATGTTCCAGGGATGGGGGTGGGGGGTTATACTGGAATTGGGTTGTCCGTTCGTCTGAGACGCAATGGTTTCCGGGCTCTAAAGCGTTATCCTTTCCACCTACAGTAACCAAATCATGCATATTGACTACCCATGGGACGAAGATGTTCCCTATCGATTTTGGGGTCAAAAGGTCAAAGATCAAGCACATTGGACATTGAAGTAGCAATATGGTTTCTGGGCTCTAAAGCATTATCCTTTCTACCTACAGTCACCATATCATACATATGGACTACCCATGGGACGAAGATGTTCCCTATCGAATTCGGGGTCAAAAGGTCAAGCACACTGGACATCTAAGTACATGTAGCAATTTGGTTTCCGAGCTCCAAAGCATTATCCTTTCCACCTAGTCACCATATCATACATATGGACTACCCATGGGACGAAGATGTTTCCTATTGAATTTGGGGTCCAAAGGTCAAGCGCACTCTTAGAAAAGAGACTACCGGTATCCAACGTTTTGTTATGCCCTTTCTTTTTTACACTCAGGAAAGAGGTAATTTATGCCTATTAACAACACCCTTTGGGAGATTGGGGTAAGTCGGGGTATTCTTAGTGAGCAACCAAAGGTCAATCATTGGATATCCATGCTTTTTAATTTACTCAGGTGACCTATTGCAATCGGTTGTCATCCTTCGTGCGTTAACAATTTAACATTTTTGAATTCTCCTTGATAACTACCAGTCCAATTCTTTTCATATTTGATATGAAGCATCTTTGGAACAAGGGGGACATAAATTGTAAATTTCAGGATTCCTGCACCCCTGGGGCCTTAGGGGCAGGGCAAAAAGTGCCCAAAATTGACCAATTTTCAAAAATCTTCTCAAGAACCACACATGTGTAAGAAAAACTAAATGCATGGTGATGGAGAGTAGGAAGGCCTCTACCAAAATTGTAAATTTTATGATCCCCGGGGTAGGGGTTCTGACCCCAGGGCTGGGCAAAACTTGTTATACCGTGTTTATGTGTAAAACACTTAAATAACACCTTCTTTATAGTGCTATATACTGTATAAAATCTAAATACATACTTAGGAATAGCAGAAAAGGATGTACAAAAAATGGTGAATTTAAATCAAAACCGAGGGTTATGACTTGAGGATGAGTCCAAATTAGTTATATCTTTTGATGTTTTAATGTTAATACACCTATTATTTAAAGCCTTTCATCAGTGTGTGCAGTTTTGAAGGCAGTGAAGTTTTAAGAACACATCTTGTTTTATACTGTTGCTGAATATTTAGAATTTAGCTTAGATATTCAGAACAGGAAAATTTTTCTAAATTTCATAGCCCATGGAAGTAGTGATACTTTTTCACTGGTATTCAGGTGACCAATAAGGCCTGTGGGCTTCTTGTTTGTAATTTACAGCACGTTTATGGGTTGTCACACCCTTATGCATTATTGTAGTTGATCGCAATGGATGAAAAAATATGTCAAAGCTACAGATTAGAAAATTACAAAGGCCAACGAAAGGAAATGATTTTTTTTCCACCGGAAAATGGCGGACAAGGGAGATAACTTTCAGTGACGTTAGATTCTATGACATACTTGGTTTGATGAATGCCCAAATTATTAAAGTACATGTATAAACAAACTATACAAGCAGTACATGTATCATGCTGCATCGTAGTAAGAGATCTATTAAAAGTCTCCTCCTATATCCACATACTAAAGGCATTGCAAAGTATGAAAAACAACTTCATGCATTTGTTTGGCCTCAAGTCATAATGGATGAGCTTTTTGTACAGACTAATACCAAAATCCGGCCCAAAAGGATTTTTTCTTTTGTTACTCTGAATTGAACCTTAAGACTAGCCTATTTTTTACTTCTTAGACAGGTGTTTATTCAATAAATGTAGTCTGAAATAGTTCTTAAGGAGGTACTCTACATCGGCTTGTAACATTATACGCTGTAGTCCGGGTAATTACAAAAATCTTGTGATTAAGGAGGTATTTTATAATGTCATAAAGGCTGACTTCCTTTTAAAACATGGATGAAAATATAAATATCAACAATATTTGTCTATTCATTTAAATTTATATTGTCTAGCTGAGTAACTCAGTAGGTTAGCACGTCGACTGCTGAACTGTAGATCGCGGGTTCGAGTCCAGCAGGGATTTAAATTTTTTTCAGATTGCTATCTGCTAAAACTGCATTTTTTGACTAAACAAAGTAAATTTGAAAGTTTTCAATTTCAAAATATTGTTGTACATATCCTCCACTTTTCATCCATATTAAATTTGTCTGGTTTAGCAAACCTTAAGATATTTCTTCAACCCAACTTTGAATAAATACAGCATTATGCATGTATTATCTTATATTTACCTTATCTTAGAAATCGTAAATGTTTATATCCTGTGATTAGTCTCAGCCTATTAAGCACCACAATGACTGATTCTACTATCAATTTAAGTACTCTAAAGTTAATATCAAAAGATGCCGGAGTTCCTTATTGACAACATCTACAGTTTTTGGTGATCAGGTCTTCCAACAGTATGTTGAAATTCCCATGGGAACGAATTGTACTCTTTTATTAGCTGATCTGTTTTATATCCATATGAAGCAGTGTTTATTCAAAAGCTACATGAGAAGAACAAATCTCTTCCTGTGGCCTTCAACTCGACATTTAGATATATCGACATTTTATCTATTGACAATAACAACTTTCACTAGAGATTGTTTTTATGAAAAACAAATGTCTCCCCAACCTGGAAGTGTTCCAAATGAAACCTTCCCCCCCCCTTAATGTACTCAATGGTATGGAGGAGAAAGCATGAGCAGGAACATAGACAATATGAACTCCAATAAGCCACATAAGAGAAGTGTTCATAAACTATTTTACACCCTCCACCCCTCAGATCCACTATAACTTTAAGGACAACAATTGGATCCTCCTGTCCCTACACAATGCACATCTGGGCATTGAAGTATCATAAAAATTTTGAAGTCTATCATATAAGCCATATAGGAGGAGAAGCGTTCACAAGCTAGAACACCACTAGAACTTTTAAGAAAATAAATGGTTCCTCCTGTCCCGACAATATGCACATCTACAAATGGCAGTGAAACATTGTACAAATTTCAAATATATCCAATAAGCCATATATAGTGTAGGATGTGAAATGTTCACAAGCTATTTTACATCCTCCACCCCTCTTAGATCCACTCTAAACTTTAAGGAAAATAATTGGATCCTCCTGTCCCGACAATATGCACATCAACATTGTACAAACGGCAATGAATCATTGTACAAAGTTTCAAGTCTATCCAATAACCCATATATGAGGAGAAGCGTTCACAAGATTTTGTGACAGACAGATGGACGGACAGAAAGTACAAAAACAATATGTCTCCCCATGAAAGAGGGGAAACATAATTCATATATCGATTCCATATCCAGTGAACTCGAAATAAAAAAAACCCCATACACACAGCAGTCTTCCATATCTGCTCCATATTTGGATAATTTATTGAACATGGATGTCAACTAAATTTTCTTTTTATCACACAAAGGATGATTTCAGCTTCTCCTTCGTCAACTAGATGTAGTGATGTTCCATTATCACCTGCAAATTATGTTTACGTCTCTCTTAGGATTCTATCCTGCGTGCGATGAATTTTTTAATCGAGACAGGTTACTGACAAATAAATTTATATCACTGGGGTTTCAACACTCGTATAAATTCAGCATTTTGCGAATTCTATGGCCGCTGCAATGATCTAATTTACCAATACAGCCCGTCATTAGATCGAACGCTGCCTGACGCGATTCATACCAGTTGGACCGTTCTATACATACTAATTTTTTTTAAATTACGGAATACTCCATTTACCCTATGCAGATATAAAACTTTCGGCGTGTGTGACCGTCAACGGTGTATGCTTACTCCTCCAAGACACCTGATACGACCTTTGGTGTGTCCAGGAGTCCGTGTGTGCCCTACTATCAGATTTTGTACTCTTTATACGATTCATGAGACCGATCGTTGTTTGTATTCCTTGTATAAATTGTACTGGACGGTTTCTAAATTCCCAATCAGTAGTGTGGTTAATTCTGAATTAAAAAAAATATTGATTAATTGACAGTTCTATATAATGTCATGTCATTTATTTATTTTGATTTCTTACATTTTGTTTGTTTGTTTATTCGATTGTTCAGTCGATAATTTTCACTCATATTGAGACGTCACCAGCTGTAGGTGAAGTACCACAAATTTAGACCTATGTTTGGCGCTCATGGCCGTAGCAGTGAAGGTTGTTTAGTGTGACAAAGCCTGCCGTGATACGGGTCTCCGTTTTTTAAGGTCATACCCAAAAGATCCATGCTTCTCACTTCTAAATCCCGAGTGTTTGGCGAAGGAGCATTCGCTACCTATTTAAACGTCTTAGGTTTGACGCAGTCATGGCACGAGCAACTTTCGTCTTTTGCAAATTGGATAGTTGTATGTTTTAAGTATTAAAATTGAAGTTGAAATGTATGAAAAGGTAAAGAAAACGAACAGTGGTTGTATTTCCTTCTACAGGATACGTGATATGATTCATGCGATATTGCATTCTTACTCACTTGATTGAAATAAACAAAACGAGAGAGTTGAAACTATAAATAGATGTATATATTATTCAGTAAGCCTCAAAAACACGATTGTTACGCACGATGAGAACATGTATACTAAGATGACTTTATTTTTGTTGATGAATCATGAGAAGTATTTTGCTTCGCACCTTTTGACCTTGGGCGGAATGTTTGCTATACTTTGGGACGATCAAGTGACCATAGTTAAAGCTGACACTGTACACCGTTATAGAAGGAAAAACACCCTACTTATAGAATATTTTGTGAGGATTACCAAAAGATCCAATTCTGTATATTTGCGTTTATTTAAAAAAAAAAGTATATACCCAATGTATACATTGTATTATGTTCACAAAGAATTTATATTTTTGTTCAAAGAATACGTCACATAGAAATCGCGGAAGTGACAAATACTCCCCATTTCCTTCCACTTACAGGAAGACAAATATATAAGTGGGAGATGACATCAAACACTAATGTGAACTGACATGAAGACTTCAGTTGCTTGTTTGATGTGAAAAGATATCAAACACAACTTAGTAGCTGAAATGGACGGACTAAACGGAACAAATCAGAGTGATGACGACGTACTCCTGGATATATACACGCTCAATAGTCTCCGTGCCGAGTTCCTCTCGACGAACACCGTGATCTTGTATATATATCTAGTTATCGGGGTGACAGGGAACTTCCTAGTATTCTACGTCTACAAGTTTTGTATTACCAAACACCGAACGGACCGTTTTTTCATCCCTTATCTCGCAGTCTCGGATGCGTTATCGTGTGTTATTGGAAGCGGATTCGCCATTGCGTTAAACGTCCTTCCCATCCGGTTCTCAGGAGACGGTCTCTGTAAAAGTATGTGGTTCATAACTAAATGGTCCACTCTAGTTTCGGCCCTGATGCTGCTTCTGATTGCTGTGGAGCGCTATAAGAAAGTATGCAAGCCATTTGGAAACCAGATGACACCTTTAGCCAAACAACTGGCCGTGGTGATGCTTATCGTGACGTCGGCTGTGTTGACTTTTCCAACTATATTTTTCCATGGGGAAATTGAGTTCGTTGCGAGGGGAACGTCCCACCTCGTAGGTCAGATATATTCTATTTATATTTATTATTATTTCATCTAAATGAGCGAAATCAAATTATGTATATATAGATGTTATTCTGTCAAATTATATCTTCATTGCAGGACACCGGTGCGGTAGAACCACATTTCTAAGTGGATTAGGCACGTATTTTACGGTGTATAATGGCATCCTTGCCGCTTGTGCTGTAACGGGCATCAGCGTTGTCACAATCTTGTATTATTTCGTTGGAAAAACCATATACAAACAAACAAAATTTCGAAGTCGTTTCGCCTCCTCTCCAAGGAAAAGCTTTGCTCCAATTCCACCCAAATCCGACTCAGGCGTGGTATCGGATGGAAATGACGATGTTTTCGACGATGACACAGATAAGGACGTTTCTGGAGATAAGAAGCGTAAAGATTCCTCAGAATCGTTCTACTCCACGGATGATGATCTGGGGGACACAGACGCACCAGTACCAAGACCAAGAACTGCTAACCAACCACGGAGGAAAAGCATAGTCAGCCGTGTCTACACGGTCAAGCAGATTCTGAAAAAGTTTAAGATTTCAATTCTATTTATGTGCATTACCTTTGTCTTTATTCTAACATTTACACCGAGACTGGTCATTATGATCCTGGAGTCGTCGAACACAGAATTTTGGACTGGACTCTCGGACAATGAAATAAGAGTGAACTTGTTTTTCTACAGGTTTTACATAGTTAACAATATCGTGAACCCATTTCTTTATGCAGCGTTTGATCACAGATTTACTGAAGAAATTAAGAAGCGGTTACCGTGTTTTCGAAAATTATAACGATTTCATGTACACTAGAATTTGAGTTGTTAAAAATTATGATTTTAGTATCATCAAGAAAAGAAATCCTATCAAAAATACACGTATTAACACGTACACTCACAGACATATATCCACTCAAATAAATGACAAATGTGAAACAGTGTGAATTCAAAAGTACTCACAAAAAGACCGGAGATGCCGTGTCGCGATAGATGTTGGCACGTTAAAGACCCTTACTGACATGGCCTTGTGAGCCATAGGTCTAATTATATGTGAGCTCGAAATAAAGGACACCACAGAGTCGTCCACTTCTGCTTCATACTTAGATATTTTATTGAAAGTAGACATTAACGGCAAACTGACAACTCAACTGTATGACAAACGGGATGATTTCAGCTTCTCCATCGTTAACTTCCCATATTTATGAAGAAATATTCCAATATCACCTGCATATGGTGTTTATATATCTCAACTGATTCGATATGCAAGAGCTTGTTCTGCGTATAGTCAGTTTTTAAATCGAGTTAAGCTACTGACAAACAAGTTGATGGTACAGAGGTTTCAACAGTCTCGATTGAAGTCAGCATTTTGCAAATTCTATGGTCGTTATAACGATCTAGTTCGTCAATACAACCTCGCATTGTGTCAAATGCTGTCTGACGTGTTTCATACCGATTGTTAAGCCGTTCTTGGCACACTGATTTTGACTGCGGATAACTCCGTTTACCTGGTCAGGATATAGGGCTCACGGCGGGTGCGACCGGTCAACAGGGGATGCTTACTCCTCCTAGGCACCAGATCCCACCTCTGGTGTGTCCAGGGGTCCGTGTTTGCCCAACTATCTATTTTGTATTGCCTGTAGGAGTTATGAGATTGATCACTGTTCGTTATCTTCACCTTGCATGGTACTTCACATACAACCGCTGACGTTTCAGTAAGAGTGAAACATATTTGAAGGATCCGGGCTAGAATAGGTCCTCAGTACCCCTTGCTTGTCGTAATAGGCAACTAAATGTTGGCAGTATATGGATTTGGTTGTAGCTCTGTCAAAGACAGATTCGTGAGTTTTGTATGAAATAAATGCCTGGTGTTTGTTTCCATGTTCTCTAGTTGGGGTTTTACATCTTAAACTAAGTTTAGTATACATACATGTATATGATACACTTCCTGTAAAGTAAAATCACATTTAGTCATGGGGATGATTACTCCTCCTAGGCACTTGATTCCGCATCTGGTATGTCCAGCGTTCCATGTTTGCCCTTTCATAATTTTGTATCCTTTGTGGGATTTATGAAATTGATCACTCATCGTCATCTTCACGTTGCCTTCTCTCCCACAGTATATCAAAATGTTAGATACATGCAGGGGAAATCTTTTTGTTTTGATTTATAACTTATAGATTAACCCTACGTCCATATGATATCTAAATCGGCGTTTCAGTTGCTAAGTGGGGTGAAGTCGGGTTAGTAGGAGGCAAAGACGAGGTCAAAGAAACATCATTTTGAATTTGTCCTAATCTGAATATTTTTTCGGAAGGGATTCTGCTGAGGGAAAAGTAGGTAAAGGTCCTCACAAGCTAACATACATGGTAACTATCTAATTTACTGATGCCAATTTATTCAAATAAGCCCCCTGTCCACAAACTGAGAATTAAATTTTCAAATCAATCTAATCCATATCGTCTAATTTTATGTTGAGATTGTGATTTAAAAGGGAATTCGTAATTTTAACAAGACAGACATTTTGACTCAAGGTCAGTTTATGGTCATAAAGCCAGGCCTACTCTTTATTCACGAAGGGGATCCAGTCGCAATTAGTGCAAACTGTTAATTTGATGATTGGTGCAAGTAGTACATTAATAGTACATACACACGACATATTGCATATTTGTTTTAGAATAGAAATATCATGTTCATTATGTTCACCTATTTTCTCGAAGAAAAGTTTGAAGCTACAATAAACAAATGAAGTGCGTGTACTTTACAGTAACCACTTTTCGTATCAAGAGGCTATTTCTTCCGGATACGATTTTCTGTCAGATATCAATGGCTAAATTCTAGTACGATCCTTTCAAATAAATCATTATAAACTCCCACATAAGACAAAGATAACAATGACTTAGCTGTCGATCTTGGTGGACATTTTTTTATTGAACATGAATGCACAGATGAAGTCATTTTCCTGCGTAATCCTGATGCTATTTCTTAAACCTTTGTATATCAAGTCTTCTTTCAGGGCCGTAAGTAGGGTTCTAAATCAGGGGAGGCAGGGGATTGGGGGCCGCCGATTGACTTTACGACTGAAAATGACACTTTTTAAATCCCAATTTATCATGTTTGTGTTTCATTTGTACTATGTAAAGAATCGTAATATGGTGTCAAAGACAAAGGTGCTTGTCTTCATTTTAAACATATATCCTATAATATAACATTTATATAATTTTATTTTCTTTTTTGCCAAAAAATCAGACGAGGCAGTTGCCTCGTCTGCCTCATCGGCAGTTACGGCCCTGTCTTTTCACATCTGTCTGAAAAATCTTTAAAAAGCCATAAAAGTAATTATGCAAAAATCATAACCCGTGGGATGGGGGATAGGCGTACTATCGATCCGTTAGTACCATCAGTACATGAGTTCAATTCATCGTTCAACCTTGCATTTCCACTATCAGTCACTACTACTTCTATAATCAAAGTACTGAAAGGACTTTTATGATGAGATACACTGTACTTCACTGCACAGTCGAGGCGAATAATAGCCAGTTCTATTTACTCCTCATTCCTCAAGTTTCTTAATTCAATAGAACAGGGCCAACAACTGTCGCGATGCAGGGCAACTGTTTTTAATAAGGTCATATTTTCTAAGTAATCCGATCAAGATAATTCAGATGATTTATGCCCCCTCCCTGCGTAAGGACAGAAAACAGAGGTAAAGACTTATGTGTAAAATTAATCTTTAATCTCAAAATCATGATTCTTCATCTCCAGTTATACACGCTAACTCAAGTACATCTCCCATCTTGTACAAATGACGTCAAATATAAACGTGAATAATGTCACAAGAATGGCGTTATCAGAAGTTTCAACGCGTGCCCGCTACACCTTTAAACTCAGCATTTCGCAAATTATATGGTCGTTAAAACGGTCTAGTTTACCAATACAACCTATCATTGGGTCATATGCTGTCTGACGTGTTCCATACCGATTGTTAGGCCGTTCTTGGCACACTGCATCTGACTACGGATAACTCCGTTTACCTGATCAAGATATAGTGCTCACGGCGGATGTGACCGGTCGACAAGGGATGCTTACTCCTCCTAGGCACCTGATCCCACCTCTGATATATCCAGGGGTCCGTGTTTGCACAATTCTCTATTTTGTATTCCTTATGGGAGTTATGAGATTGATCACTGTTAATTATCTTCACTTTTCACGTTACAAATCTCAACTGCATTCCATCCAACGTGCACGTATACTGTATTTGTAAGTATATTTACCTACAACGCCTCTATTATAAAACAATGAACTGGAACAATATTTGAACGGTGGAACATAAGGAATCCAGAATCTTTGGGGGGTATTAATCGAAGTTTCCATGAACGAGATACTTTCTTAGTTTTGTCATATGGTATAGAAACTTGCTGTCACGTTGGGTTAAATACTTAATATAGTTATGTTACATAGGTAAACTTTCAATGTAATTCGCTTAATATATATGTGTTTTTGAAATAGGATAGAAACCAATGAAAGAAACCCTATCATATGGGGAAAAAATGATTATAAAAATTCTAATTATTAGTAATATTTCCCAAATACATGTATATGCCTGCCTTATTCAAACAATCCTTCAAATTATCCTTGGCACCGGCCTATATCAGCGACCTCATCACTGTGTACGAACCAAAACGATCTCTGCGTTCATGCAATTCACGATTGCTAGAAAAACCCCGCGTTTGTACAAAGACCTATGGAGATTGAAGGTTTGATGTAACAGCTGCCACACTATGTAACAGTTTACCGATAGACATCCGTTCGTGTGGCACTGTCAAAAGTTTTAAGACAAACCTCAAAACATATCTTTTTAGGAAATCTTATAACCATATTTTGTAATATATTCTTTTTTAAAGTAAAGGCTGGTTTATCGCATGAAGTCGTAATGTTTAAATTGTTTTATTTTATTTGGATGTTATATTTTATGCTCTGATTAATCATTACATGTTTTACATTGTTAAAGCGCTTGGAGTAATTACAGATAATATAATGCGCTAGATAAATGTCGCACATTATTATTATTATTAAAATCCGTTTATATATATATATATATATATATATATATATATATATATATATGCGGGTTGTTCGATATTTAATGTGCATGGTACGATATCTCAAAAGCGTTCGATTCAAATAGTGAAATGAACATTACATCCCTTCAAAATATTCTCCGCGGTTCGAAATACATAATTTCAATCTCTGAATCCATTTCTGAATTGCGTCACGGTACGCTGATTTAGGTAGACCTCTGAAGCACTGACTGAAGGCTGAGCGAAGGGCTTGTCGGGACTTGTAACGACGACCAGATAAGAACTTTTCAAGTTTTGGAAAATGGAAAAAGTCGCATTGGGCTAGATCTGGAGAGTATGGTGGGTGTGGCAAGACGGTAACCTTCTCCGACTTCAGACATTGCTTAACAAGCTCAGATGTATGTGATGGAGCATTATGATGAAGTAGACGAACATGCCTAAATCCTGAGACAGGGCGTCGTTTATGATAATATTTCTTGAGCTTTTTTATTATAACATCTCTGTAATACCGACCTGTCACACTTTTGCCCTTCAGCATCGGAATTTGTATGGCTATACCATCACATGAGGAAAATATACAATAAAGAACCTTATTTGTGCTTATGGTTCTTTTGGCAACTACAGGCCTTCTACCGTGTTTAGTTAGCCATATTTTGTTTTCAATTTTTCTTACTGGTTCGAAATAGTGAACCCATGTTTCGTCACCAGTAACAATGTTTGCAAATTGTCTTTGATTGAATTTGGGAAACATTTTGAGCAATTGCTTAGCGATTTGTACTCGTATCCATTTTTGGTCATCTGTCAATATATGCGGTATCCATCTGGCAGAAATCTTTCGTACTTTCAAAATACGCTTCAAATTAAATGCACTCGCGATAGCAATATGCCAACAGCATTGTCAATGTCACAAATCGTGTATCTGCCATCACTTTCAATTATTTCCCTGACTTTTGAGACATTTGTCTTGTCTGTTACAGTCACATGTCGACCAGAATTTGCTGCATCTGTGACGGACTCTGTGCCAATCAGAAAATTCTTTTTCCACCTACGAACTGTCTCATAACATACCTTATCAGACCCATAAACTTCCCCCAATTCAGTAAAAATCTGCATTACCAAATAACCGAGTTTTGTGCGAACTTTTATGCAAGCTCTAATTTCTTCTATATTCTTAACCCGTTTCCCAATCATTTTTACAACAGTGGTCAACAACTGGCTCTATTGAAACGACTATAAGTTTAAAACCATGTGGAGCTGAAGGCTCGTGTTTATACCGTTGGAAAGGTATTAAATAGAGCTATTCAAGAGTATTATCATCCACGAAATCGTGCTAATTAACGCTGCGGTAAAATACACATTACATGCAGCCCTCGTGTATATATATATATATAATTCAATAAAAAAAGCAGGAAAATATACAGTTCCAAAATATATTTAAATCACTAGCGCTTTCTGGATTTTAACATCCATCCTCAGGTGAATACAAATTCTAAAATTTAAAATTTGTATTCACCTGAGGATGGATGTTAAAATCCAGAAAGCGTTAGTGATTTAAATATATTTTGGAACTGTATATTTTCCTGCTTTTTTTATTGAATTATTTTGACTGTGTGATATCAACTCTTTCTATTTGGATTATATATATATATATATATATATATATATATATATATATATATATATATGACAGTAGTGGTTATTGATCATGACCCTAGTTGGTCAGATACCGAAAGAAAGCAGAAGGAAAAATTCTGGATGCACAGGTTGAAGTCATTTGAACCGCATGGTATCAACAAACCTACTGACTTCACTGGGATGAATACGGGCTAAACCCTTACTAGATTTTAAGCTTCCTCTAGACCTACTCGTCTGATCATGTCCCTAACAGTGGTACTATGACCATTTTTGATCAGATTTTTGGGAGTTGAACTATGTTCAATCTCCCTGGGTCATCACGCACTTTTCTGTGCAGTAATTTGTATTGATTTGTATAGTGGTCGTCAGCGGGGGTTCTGTGTCAGCTGATTTACTCCTAGGTAAATCAACATAAACTTTTATAAACATCCGCCATTAAATAATCCATGTAACTTTTCTGAATTAATCTAATTTTGATAATTGACATGTAAGTAAATGCAATGATATTGTATTCAAATCAATTTGAATACAAGATTTCGATCAAATTGATACTGATATACATAGAATTATAAAAGATAAGGTTGAAAATTGTCGTTTGTAGCGCAGCGTCACCTATAAATATTGATAGGGAAACGAACGACAACTGCACACAAGACCTATTGACACCGTGGCGAAACCTCAGAAAATTTACAAGAAATAACTCTACAACATTGTGTATGTGTATATATTTGGGTTTTTTTTAATGTGATATAAAAAATGCTTGATGTTACATGTATATTGAATTAAAACACGTCATTCCCAGTCAACAACTTTCGATTGGGATCGGAATACGAAATAAAATTTCTTATATCCGGTTGCAAAGTGAAACTGCTTCAAGATATTGAATTACGTAGTAATTGCACGTTACACATTAGAGAACTGTTCCTTTTAATAAAGAAAGTCACAAAATAGATCATACAAAATGAGTGTACCTTATTCATTACTGTTACCGAGCTTTCGTCGACGAAAATCTCGAAATGGCGTGTTTCGCTGCGCTTGATGACGGTAAGGTCCACATTTTCTACGTGAGTAGTGTGATATTTGTTTATGAATTTTTTGTGCATACATGGCATGTCTCGGCTAGGAATAATGGAAACTTTCTCACCTATGTATGTAAAGACATATTAATCTCTATTTTTAAAAATGTAGAACACTTTTATCAAATGACAATGTTTGAAAACGCTTAGAGCCCCGATGTCAGAATTTCCTTTTCCAACACATCAATATGTCAAATTCATTATCCTTTTTTAATAGTATGTACCATATTTTGTACCAGTTATCCATTTTGAATCCCCTATTACAATGGGATTTTGCTGCACTCTGTAATGTTTGAGTGGATGTCATGAGTGTGTGTCAAACAGAAATTTTAAGAGCATGGGATAAGGTGCTGCCATGTATGACTTCACTATCAAAGTTTAACCCAGTTGCCACAATGTTGAATTTATGCTGCAAAAAAAGGATTGGAAATTGCTCTGGTCAAAACACATTGTTTATTTGTCTACAGATGAAAGAGACATGAGGATTCTCCCTCACCAACTGAAAAAAAAAATTATGGATCTTGTACATGCATAGTTTATTAATCACAATAGATTTCCAGCATCACAAGTCTGATTCCACTATATGCTTCCCATACTGTCAGGTTCATTCACCCCCAGTTTGAGCCACAGTATAATATCCCAAATACCTTGGCTATAAATAACATTATTTGACTAGTGTTTCATTTTTAGCGGAGTTGCGATGAAGTCGAACTCGGCTTATGATCTGATGAAGTGCCTTTGGGCGGGCAGGCGGGCACCCATCAACATTTCATTTCCGCACCATAGCTCTTGAACAAATTAAAGGATCTCATTCATACTTAGACGGATTGTCACCCTCAGTAAGATGAGGAAGCCTATCGATTCTGGGGTCACTAGGTCAAAGGTCAAGGTCACAGTGGCTATAAATAGACTGATATTTGGAGACAATTTTGTTTTTCGCACCATAGCTCTTGAACGAATCATACAATCTCAATCAAACGTAGATGGATTGTCACCCTCAGTAAGACCAGGAAGCCTATCGATTCTGGGGTCACTAGGTCAAAGGTCAAGGTCACTTGCTATAAATAGACTGAAATTTGGAGAAAATTTTGTTTTCCACACCATAGCTCTTGAACGAATTATAGGATCTCAATCAAACTTAGATCGATTAAGTAAGACAAGAAGCCTATCGATTACGGGGTCACAAGCTCAAAGGACAAAGTCACAGTGGCTATAAATAGACTGAAATTTGGAGAAAATTTTGTTTTCTGCACTATAATTTTTTAACAAATTATAGGATCTCAATTAAACTTAGATGGATTATCGCCCTTGATGAGACAAAGAAGCCTATTGATTTTGGTCAAGGGTTAAAGGTCAAGGTCACAAAGGATTTAAGTCTGCTGAAATTTATGTACGCAAAATTTTGCTCCCTTCTTGATAATTCTTGCAAACTTTTCTGCCGGTTCCTTCTATGCCCATTCCTTGCGCAACTCGGCTTGTGCATTTCCGATGCCGGACAATTTTTAATTTTTTTGCATTTCATTTATTTTGAGTTATTATACAATTATTTACCATTCCATTGATCCTCTACAGGACTGTAGTATACTCAGGTGACAGTTTAGCATATTGGACTACCTTTTCAAGTAATGAATCCTTAGAATTAGCTACAACTAGGATTAAACTTGAATGTATATATACAGGGGAAAAAACTTCTTCATAACTGCAAGGCATTGATAACCATATTGATTTGAATGTTTGGGCCATAATATGTGGTCACATTTTTCATGAGAATATAAAGGGGTGAAATTCTAGAAAACAACAACACGACTTCAGTTACTCGAGGAGCGTTGTGGCCCATGGGTCTTCCATTATCCATGTTTGCTGTTGTAACGCTTTGAAAAACAACAACAGTTGATTTGTATCTAAAATCATGATAATATTCAGTCATTTATCCCCCTACTCTTCCAGTGCTATCTGTTCTAACTGAATTTCCACAATGTTCAACTCCCACGAGTACTTTAAGTACTTTGATTTTTTTTCAATTCTGTTTACAATCAGCCCATCCCTTTTAATTACTTTGAACTTCATAACCGATTGCTTACATGTAAAACCCATTTATCAGTTTCCGTGATTCTATGTTTTTTGCACATCTACCCTAGACATGATCAGTACGGGAATGTCTGATGTTGATTCAATATCCTAGGCTGCTTATTCTTTGTTTTTGTTTGGAGTTGGTCCATTTTGTTAACTTATTCAAACTTGTTGTTTACATTATCTTTCTCTCAAACTTTGTTCATTTCTTACTTCGTTTACATAGCTTATTTTCATTTATTTATTTATTTTTTTGTATTTGTTACTTATTATTATCTTTTATAAATTATGCATGGTTAAAATAGAATCTCTCTGGGTACGAGTTAGCTTTACTATTTGTCAACGTAATTGTGTTAACTCGTTCCACTTGAGATTAAGTAAGTTTATTGTTTTTCTTTTCGGACATTTTGGATCAGCTCTTTTGACGAATAAGGCATGTCCTAATTCGCTCCACTTTTAACATTGATTGGCAAGCCTAAAGACCAAAAACATGTATTCTGCGTTGTAAATACGTTTGCAGATTAATGTAGTTGTAGTGCTAGATGTATTTATATGTAGTTTTTGTTATTATGCTCTGTTGATATTGACCACATTATGTAATTCTTTTCGTTTGTCCTGAAGAAGGGACGGGTCGTCCCGAAAATTTGACAATCTCGTTGTTCGTGTCGTTGGTCATTTTAGTGCTTTGTATATATATATTTTTAAAAAATTTTTTTTAACAATACTTCATTATCATTTAATGATGTCTAGATTTCTCTGACCCAGGAATCTAATATTTTCCTAAAATCTACAGTGGATCAAAAACAAGTATTTTAAGTGTTTTTTTTTTTTTTTTTTACCCTTTATTGAATAATCTTTGTAAAATTGCATGTGCAAAAGTAAAGATGCTTTGAAAATTCAATTACAAAATTAAACATTTCACTGGTTTGTTAAGGTACTCATTACACTAAAGCTTTATGACACTATGTTACAAGATGGCGATTTAAATGTTTTGGGAAAGTATTTGTATCGATCGATTTATTCGTCTATAACACCATAGCTAAGTGGTTAATTAATAAAGCATTGGGCAAGAGAGAGAGAGAGAGAGAGAGAGAGAGAGAGAGAGAGAGAGAGAGAGAGCATTGGGCTGGTGAACTACAGATCTTGAGCTCAAATCCACCAGTCTTTTGTTCATGTGTTGAAATAATATTTTTGAAAATCATGTTTTTATCCAAATTTGCATTTTTTGCTGTTTTTGGCATACACACTTATTGTATATCATCAGATCTTTTTTAAAATATTAAATCAATTTGTACTGATTTGAGAAACTATTTCCCGGTGTAGTGAGCCACCTTAAATGTAAACATAAAAAGACTCCAGTCTTTGTTTACATGACACAGAATGAAGGCTAAAATATTGCTTTTATTCCTGCATCCAGAAGGTTAAAATTTTGGCTGTGAACACAGATTCAGTTATACTTTTCATGTTTAACATTTAAAAAAATGAAAACAAAATTTAAAAAAACAAAACAAAAACGTAAACGTCCTGCTTGAGAATTTTTCACTTGTATGGAGACGTCATCATTGCCAGTGAAGGGCTGCAACATTTAGGTCTATGCTCGGTGCTTATGCCCCTTTGAGCAGGGGTGGATTAATATTGTGTCACACATTTAGGTAATGTCATATAACTGTAAACAATGTCTCTAGAGGATTTGGGTGTTGCTCAACCGGAAATTTAATAAATTAATGCATAAGATTGGGTCATACTTCTTTTTGGACTAGAACATCCAGGACTGAACTTTCTTAGGGTCGAGATGTCTGTTAACCGTTTATTCGTATTTACCTGTCAAAGTCTTTTTGACGCTTAAGGTATAGGAGAAAGTACTTTGACTTCAGAATGAATGTGATTGTCAGAGGGAGAATGATGGACAAACACCACCAAATGTTTTCCCATAGACTTCCATACAAATTCCAATCACTGTCAATTATTTATTAAGCCAATTTTCAAAAAATCAGTCACCATTCAGCAAAGTTCATCATCTCCCCTTCAAAATTCCACCAAAAAATATATGGCTTGCCGTTGCGTTTTTCCTTCAAATTTTGGCCTCTTTACAACTAGTGTAGATCCGCACTGAATGAAATTGTCCATCCAAATATCACCTCTCCACTCAGATCTTCCCTTATAACTTCTGTATCTTTCTACATATTCTGTTATGTCACCTGTCATTTTTATCACTTATATTTCACTATTAAATTCCATCACAAAGATTTTCTGTTAATGACCAATCAGATCTCCTGTCAACTTTTCTTCTCCGCACAACTTTGGGTGTCCACAATGGCGGCGCCCTGTAGCTAGGCAATTCTGGTGTTTTTCCTGATGGACCGAAGCATGCATTTTGTAAAATGATTCTTGTGTTGTTAAATCTTCGAGAATCTTGTTGGAGATGTCTGATTCGGTTCACGAAACAACTTAGCATCATCTAGCAGTAGCAGATTTCACCGTAAGCACTTAATTAACACTAATTTTAATATATTGTAAACAAATTGTAACTGTAAGCTAGGCTATTCCAAAATTCCACAACATATCAGAGGAACCCCATAATGATAAGAGTAGGGGTATATACCACACACCCCTAATAAAAGCACTGGGATTACTGAATCAGAATGACAATTGGGGTGGGAACGATAAAAGCAGAATTTTCGAATTATTTTGAAGCGAAGTTTTGAGTAAGAAATGGTGCCATTCCTTTTGGGTTATTTTTTTCATTGGGGATGGTACCATAGGGCCTACTATTATTATTACAGACAAAAATACCGGTTCCTGTGAATATTCACACCTGACGACCTGTAAAGGGTTGTAAATAGTGAATGTGAACAGCTGCATGTAAATAAGTTAGTGTTCTAACTGCATAATTTAATACCGTTCAATTTTATTCTAATATTTTTGTGATAGGGTTATATGTATACAATTAAAATTGCATGGGAAAGAGTTTAGTAATGCAGAGCTCTAATATAATTTAATTTCTCATGTTGTTTAGACATTTATCCATTAACACATGTATAGGTCTACATAATTTAGGAGTGTAATTACTAGATATAAAGTTAATGTCATTCCTTAGCTTGCAAATACATTCTTAAGAATCATGACAAACAACACTCTTTAAGATACAATTTTCTGCTTTATTAATATATTCATGGGATAAAAGTCCCCATCCTGTGTTTTATTTGGGATATTTATTCCCATTCATGCTCAAATAGGATATTCACTGCCATTTCATGTTCATTATGGGACATTTCCTCCTATGGGACATTGTATCCCATTTTAAATTTAAATATGGGAGTTAAAATCCTATGGGAGAAATTATATTTTTTCTCCCATAGGATTTTTGGTGGGAGTGAAAATCCCCCAAGTGGGATTAAAAATCCCTCCAAAATCCCATGGGATTTTTTGATTTCAGGTGAAATATCTTAAAAACTACAATAGTTACAAGTGTAAATGTTGGTGCATGTCTTGTGGACATAAAATCCCATCTTTTTTTGTAAAGGGTTTATTTGTATCCTTAATAAAAGGGTTGGCGAAACTCCGGACTTTTGTCGTGTCCAGAGTTAAATGTCGCACTGTTATATATATATATATATATATATATATATATATAAGAGGGATATTAAAATCCCGCATTAGACACATGAAAACAAAAGTACGTACCATCTATCCTTCTGTGTTTAGTAAACCAGAAGTGATAAAAGAATTAAATAGGTTACATGAGGAATATGTTTTGGTTCCAGCTGACAAAGCTAGTTACAACATTGTCTTTGTTTGTAAGGCTCATTATTACAACTGTATTTTAAACGAACTTGGCATTAATTCCACTTTTGGTAATCATACTTATACTCCAACTACCCTTTCAAAAGATGAAATTCTTCAAAACCATGCTTCAGTTTTAGACACATTTAATATCCCAGTCAATGGGTCGAATGAATATGAGTTACCGTACCTATACTAGATTCCTAAACTACATAAAAACCCTTACAAACAAAGATACATTGTTGAATCCAGTAAGTGCTCTACCAAGCCCCTATCTTTGCTCCTCACGAAAATATTAACAGCTGTGAAGGAGAAACTTCAAACTTACTGTGCGACTATATATGCCAGAAGCGGTGTTAATCAAATGTGGATTCTAAAAAATTCTAAAGATCTTTTAGTAAACTTGAAATCGCAGAATTTTCCCCAAATCAATAACATTAAAACCTATGACTTTTCAACACTATACACGACCATTCCTCATGACAAATTAAAGACTAGACTTTTTGACATCATAGACAGTTGCTTCTTCAACAAAAATGGAAAACGGAAATATTCATATCTAGAGATCAGTCATTCAAAAACTTACTTTCTTAAACACCACTCTGATTCCACGCACAAGTACTCTGAAGTTGAAATAAAAATATGCTAGAGTTACTCATTGACAATATCTTCGTGATCTTTGGTGATCAGGTCTTCCAACAGTCTGTTGGAATTCCCATGGGCACGAATTGTGCTCCTTTGTTAGCTGACCAGTTTCTATATTCATGTGAAGCAGAATTTATTCAAAAACTTCTACGCGAGAAGAAAACAATATCTTTCATTCATATGTCGATTTGATATATCCCTGTGAGCTCGAAATAAAGGACACCACAGAGTCGTCCACTTCTGCTTCATACTTAGATATTTTATTGAATGCAGACATTAACGGCAAACTGACAACTCAACTGTATGAAAAAACGGGATGATTTCAGCTTCTCCATCGTCAGCTTCCCATATCTATGAAGAAATATTCCAATATCACCTGCATATGGTGTTTATATATCTCAACTGATTCGATATGCAAGAGCTTGTTCTGCGTATAGTCAGTTTTTAAATCGAGTTAAGCTACTGACAAACAAGTTGATGGTACAGGGGATTCAACAGTCTCGATTGAAGTCAGCATTTCGAAAATTCTGTGGTCGTTATAATGATCTAATTCGTCAATACAACCTCGCATTGGAGCAAATACCGATTGTTAAGCCGTTCTTGGCACAATGATTTTGACTGCGGATAACTCCGTTTACCTGATCAGGATATATGGCTCACGGCGGGTGTGACCGGTCAACAGGGGATGCTTACTCCTCCTAGGCACCTGATCCCACCTCTGGTGTGTCCAGGGGTTCGTGTTTGCCCAACTATCTATTTTGTACTGCTTGTAGGAGTTATGAGATTGATCACTGTTCGTTATCTTCACCTTGCATATATATATATATATATATATATATATATATATATATAAACACTGAAAACGCCACAACACAACACAGTTGGTTATTTAAACCTAAAATTTTCGACGTAACCCGCGTCTTTATTAAGACACAGATATTACATAAACAAATACCATACATTACACACTTATTTCGGATTTCAAACATTTCGGTTGAGCATCACTGAAGAAACATTATTTGTCGAAATGCGCATCTGGTGCATCAAAATTGGTACCGTATAAGTTTTACATCATGACCCCTGGGTCGAGGCCTCTGCTGGTGGACTGTTAGTCCCCGAGGGTCTCTACAGCCCAGTAGCTAAGTACTTCGTTACCAGCTGAAAAATACGGATGTATATTTAATTGCTGTTATAAAATTTATAAATTCGTTTCAGAATTAAGGATTATCTCCCTCATGCATAGCTCTTATCCTTGGAAGAATTTGGCTCCACGTTTTTGGCACGCTGTTTTTGTCTATATTTAGCTTTAAATTTCATAGTTATTTCGGATTTCAAACATTTCGGTTGAGCATCACTGAAGAGACATTATTTGTCGAAATGCGCATCTGGTGCATCAAAATTTGTACCGTATAAGTTTTACACTACAAAAAACACACCAAACGACAAATATCAATAATCTACATTGTTAACAAGAATGATATACTAATATACTGAAATATATACCCGCCACTGTAAAGTTTTGTGTGTTGCCTTAACTGAACAGCAAATATCGAATACAATTACTAATATTTTTGATACTCCGATATTCAGCTTGCAAAACTCATATACCAAATGTCTTCTAATCTTGTGCACGTGGTAGTGTGAGTGATATTATCTTCTTACTAGCTTTGACTAGTGGGTTAACCCTTTAGCTCGATCGGTAAAGTATTGGGCTGTTATGTCAGTGGTACTGGTTTCAATTCTCAGCACAGGAATAAGCCATTCCCTGTTACAAACTCATAGATATTTTTGAATCAGAAGTAACGCATTCATAAGAGCTGTCCAGTGAAGCATAATTTTCATATCTTCTTGCTCTGAAGAGTTCTAAAATCTTATAGTTCCAAGAAATATACCGAGACTTTTCAAATATCCATTACACCCTTTTGTATTGCTTATAGAAGTTATGAGATTGATCACTGTTCGATATCTTCACCTTTCACCCCCTCCACTTTAACAAAGTACACTATCATACATTTATGTATATTAAAATGTACAAAAATATTATAAAATCTTCACATTACAATCTTTAACGGTTTACTCATAAACATGTATACTAGTATACCTATACCTGTATGCATGAAAGGTGAATATGTGTCGCATACAATGAAGGCCAACCACCTCTTGTTTACAATCCATGAACCTTTTATCATTGACATTTTTTCCAGTCTGACACTTCTTCGACTAATCAGAATTCTTATCTATTTTAATTCTTTTAGAAAGTGTATTGAATATGGAGACAATAACAATAACAATGGCTACATACAAACTAATTTGAGCGTCAGTTTTCCTTGTACCCGTGTACCCAGCCCGGTGAGGTTACAATAGGAACATATTTTCGCGCCACAGATACATGTAGTCGACAGTCAACAAGTAATTGCATAGAATATGCAACATTAAATGAAAGTGATCAATCTCAAAACTCCTATAAGCAATACAAAATAGAGAGTTGGGCAAACACAGACCCCTAAATATCATTTTTAAATTCACTTTCTCCCCACAGTTCAACCCCGTATATTTCTATACATTTGTATCGATGTTGTTGGCCTATGGCCACGTTGTACTGCCCACCAACATGAAAACTCCCGGGGAGCTTGTACAGGATGGATGTTAAGTGGACAGTACAACCCACTTTGACCCAAAGACCCCAACTTACCGAAAGTGGTCCCATGAGGGAGTGGTGAACCTCAAGTGTCGTAAGAAATTCCTTAAGCTTGAGGTTGATTTCGGGACCGACCGGCTTGTGGTCAGCCCGCGTGATGTTTACCTGGTATTTCATAATACCAGGTAACAAGTAAGTTACACAAACTAACTATACAAATACTAACTACACGAGGGACAAAAACACACACTATACATATGTACATACGATATACCACGAGATGGCCGTTCTTGCTGATCTGTACTGGGAGGCCAGGTTAACGAATGCAAGTAATCTTACGGTTATGAATGGTACTGATATTCCACCAACATCAAAATCTTTGAGTGATTTTCAGAGATATGACAAAGTTGAGAAGAAACAACTATCAAATCTTCCATTTGTTCCAAAGTCAGAGACGATGTTTTAAGTGTCAGAAAAGGGGTCACATTGCATCAGAGTGTCGGAGTTTATGTTATTACTCACCATCAGTGTGATGAAAATCGTGCATGTCCTGAAGAACAAGGTGAGGTTTCTTTTGTTTTCTCGAGCACAACTGTCGATTCAGTTGCAGGTGTCCTCATCATGTTAACGTCAGCACAACATGCCAATTTCTGCAGGTTATGTAGAAGGTAAACCAGTAACAGTGTTAGAAGACACTGGTTGCAGTGGTATTGTGGTACGAAGGAGTAAAGTTGACGCGTCAAATCTGATCACGAACAAGTTCCAAACGTGCATTTTAGCTGATGGTTCTTTGATCAAAGTACCTGCAGCAGTAAGGTCTATCAATACCCCTTATATTACAGAAACTTTTGAAGCATGGTGCATGGCTAAACCAGTCTACGATCTGATCATATGTAAAGTTGACCATGTTAGACCATCAGGAAATCCGGATCCCAATTGGACCGATGCTCATGCCGTAGAAACCCGTCAACAAACTAAGGAAAAGCTGAAACCGTACCCACAATTGAAGGTACCAAAGAGATTCAGAGATGTTGTTATGAAGTTGGCTCATACATCGATACTGTCTGGACATCTAGCAACTTCTAGAACAATATCAAGAGTCCTCTCAGAATTGTATTGGCCCGGAGTACAATCCGATATCAAATGATTTTGCCGCTCATGCGATTTCTGCTAAAGAACCGTGTACAAGGATAATGTATAAAGTATCCATTGCAGAAAATGTCATTGATAGACGAAACGTTTAAGCGTGTGGACCCATCCACCCCCTCACTGATAAAGGGAACAGGTATATTCTTACACTGGTGGATTATACAACTAGATACCCAGAAGCCATTCTTTTAAGGACCATTGAGACAAAGTGTTGCAGAGGAACTTTCAGATATCTTCCCCAGAGTCGGTATTCCTCAAGAAATGTTAAGTGACATGGGAACACAGTTCACCTCATCCCTCATGAAAGAAGTAAGTCATCTTATATCAATCAATCATATCACAACTTCCTCATACCCATCGATAACGACCGGAATGGTCGAGAGATTCAACGGAACTCTCAAATAAATGCTGAAAAGGATGTGCAGTAGCTAAGTAAATCGTTACTAGCTTGAAAATACGGATGTATATTCAATTGCTGTGATAAAATTTTGATATTCATTTCAAAATTAAGGATTATCTCCCTCATGCATAGCTCTTATCCTTAGACGAATTTGACTCCAGTTTTTGGAACTCTGTTTTCCCCTAATATAGCTCTTACAAGTTTATTATTTCGGATTTCAAAAATTTCGGTTGAGCATCACAGAAGAGACATTATTTGTCGAAATGCGCATCTGGTGCATCAAAATTGGTTTTACATGTGTATAGAAAACATGCAAGCCAGGAAAAGAAAATGATTTGAACATGCAGATAATTAATATTTCCGTGAGTATGTAGACGAAATCTTTAAAGTAATCTCAGATAAAAGAGGTAGGCGATGAACAGGGTGAGAAAGGTCAAATATGTATAATTCAGGAATTGTTGTAGATATCTTGATTGTCAGATTGTGAGAGCCTCAGTCAAACCATAGAAGATGTATGAAAGCTGCTGATAAAAATGGACGTTGTCAAAAGAAAGGGGACAATGTCAAAGACAATTCTAGACGTAGCTTACAAGAAAGATTGTTTTGCTGTTTTCCGCCACACTCAACAATTTTTCAGTCACCTGGTGGCGCTCAGTTTTTATTGGTGGAAGAGAGAATTCAGATACAATGTACCTTGGAAGAGACCACCGACCTTTCGAAAGTAAACTGGGAAACTTTCTCACTTGTTTTAATTTTAATACTGTAAAAGGCTGGCGATATATTAATTGACAACTCTTTCCAACACTCAAATCAAAATCTCAGAAATCCTTTATTTTAATTCTGTATTCGATCTGAAGAACATATAAACATATAAAAAATTCTATAGAAGCATACACACTGTCACATGATATACCTTTAGTATCTCACGTCAAAAATAAATTATCATTTCTTAAAAGCGACTAACGTCTTTAAATGTGTCAGAAATCGCTTGTTTGATAGACTGTAAAGAACAGGATTGATAACTTGATTAAAAAAGAAAAAGTGTTTCAAAGTCACAGAATCAACGAAACCTGGAAGAGCAATCCAAACTGGGATCCACGTGACGGTACACACCACAGCGCTGACACACATCAAAAGCGCTATTTTCCTGTTCGCTACTTCTTCTGTACTCTTTCGACCTGATCCTGGATGATGCATTGGTGATTTCAGATCTGTTGGGGAGGATCTTTGGAAAATCTCCACTGGTGTCAAAGTGGGTACTTCAAGATTCATCGGTGAAGGAAGTCGGAGAGGGGCTACTTTTCTGCCCAATGAAAAGTGACTTTTCGTTGTTACTGGTAAACAAATACTATGGCTTTTTAGGTTTTTCTCATTTGGAGTAAATGTTGAGGTGTCCAAGACAGCCTTACTGCGAAGAGACATTTTTTTGCATTCTTTATCATCAGCCATCACGGAAATATGTTGGGATTTGAACTGCGAGGAAGGTCGACGCGATTCCATCGATATGATTTGTCTGTTTTTAGCTCTCCTTTTGAGTGTGTTAAAAATGTTAAAATACAAAGACATCATCAATATAATGCCGCACAAGAACACAGCCAACAATACACTATCCGGAACTGTAAACCCACGGGTGCGGATCTTACATGAGGGTCTCAAAAATACAACTGGTGCTGTCACGGCAAATGAAAAACAGCCAGCAATGATCACGGTTGTATACGTATGGCAGTCCGTCTGCACTCGGGTTGGAAGATGCACTGCAGCAAAACGTTGAGCAGCAACAATTAAATGCATCAAATTTGAAAGAAAAAGAAAGCTTAATTTCATGTAGGATAGAAAAAGCCGAACTTGTCCTGGTAATTCTTCCACAAACTGTTCCACGATAGTACAGGGTGCGATGATGCTGCAGATGAACAGGTCAATGATAGTCAGGAGCCTTAGAATCGTCTGCTTTGGTGAATATACTCGTCTCCATTTCACGTATACAGCTAGGGTGATTGAATTCAGCGCACAACCTATGAGTGAACACGAGATCATCAACACCAGAAAACTAACTGTGTCCAACATGTCTCCTTTTGATGGTGGTTCTGAATAATATCAGAGCTGTCATGTAATCAATTATATGATTGTTCCACAAAATGTATGGATTACACAGTAGCCAATGACAGTTTAGTTTCTAAATGTTAGATCAGTGGCATTTAACTATTCACTAACATGTCTCCTGAAATTCTACACATGATTCAATAATTATCTCTTTAGGATCAACAAATAAGATTGGAGAATTCAGTTATGCTATATAATTTCGATTACTCGGTGATTAGAACGTTCGATCCTTGACCGGCATTGATTAATTAATTTATATTGTTTAACGTCCCTCTTCAGATATGGCCTTTGAGCAGGGAGGGGTCTTGATCGTGCCACACTTGCTGTGACACGGGATCTCAATTTTTGGAATTTCATCTGAAGGACGGCCCCATTTAGTCGCCACTTACGACAAGCAAGGGGTACTGAGGACCTATTCTAACACAGATTCTCACGGGACTCTGAAATGAAATTTCTCCATTGAATGAAAGGTGAAGATAACGAACTGTGGTCAATCTCATAACTCCTATAAGCAATACAAAATAGAGAGTTGGGCAAACACGGACCCTTGGACTCACCAGAGGTGGGATCAGGTACCTATAAGGAGTAAGCATTCCCTGTCAATCGGTCACACCACCGTGAATCCTATATCATGATGAGGTAAACGAAGTGATCCGTAGTCAATATCAGTGTACCTGGAACGGCTTAACAATCGGTATGAAACACGTCAGACAGCATTTGACCCAATGATAGATTGTATTGGCAAACCAAATCAATATAACGACCATAGAATGTGCAAAATGCTGACTTTAAACGAGAATGTTAAAACTCCTGTAACATCAACTTGTTTGTCAGTAGATTGCGTCGATTTACAAACTTATCATACGTAGAACAAGCTCTTTCGAATCGGATCAGTTTAGAGATATACACATCACATGCATGTGATGATGGAATATTGCTACATAAGTATGGGAAATTGACGATGGGGAAGCTGAAATCATCCCGTTTGTCATAAAATTGAGTTGTTTGTTTGCTATCAATATCCATTTTCAATAAAATATCTAAGTACAAAACCACCGCGGTCATCTAGAGGTAGAGCGTTCGTCCCGCATACGGAAGGTCGGGGTTCGAATCCCAGCCCCAACAGACCTAAGTCGTAAATACAGGTAGTGACAGTTCCATTGCTAAACGCTCGGCATCAAGTGTGAATGTCACGGGTCCTCGGGGATGACCTAAAGAACCCCCACTGCTTAATGGCCTTAAACATCGAAATAGGCCTATATTTGAAGCTATTGGTGACGTCTCCATATGAATGAAAAATTCTCGAGAGGGTCGTTAAACAAGATAAAATTGATCACTCTAAGTACGAAGTAGATGTAGGGGACACGATATATCTACATGTTGAGCTGAAGGCCACAGCAAGAAATTTTTCTCTCGTGTAAAAGCTTTTGCATAAACTCTTCTTTATAAGAATATAAAAACGTGTCAGCAAACAAATGAGCACAATTCGTGCCCATGGGAATTCCATCTGACTGTTGGAAGAACTGATCACCAAAGACTGCGAAGATATTGTCAATGAGACCCTCCAGCATATTTTCTATTTCAACTTGTACTTATACGTGGAATCAGAGTGGTGTTTAACAAAGTAATGTTTCAGATGACTGACCACTACACATGAATGTTTTCAAACTTTTCCATTTTTGTTGAAGAAGCATGTCTATGGTGTCAAAATTATCGTGAGGAATGGTCGTGTAAATTGATGAAAAGTCATATGTTTTGATCTTGTTAATTTGAGAAAAGTTTTGCGATTTCAAATTTACTAAAACTTCTTTAGAATTTTTATAAACCCACATTTGATTTAAACCAAGTCTGGTATATGTTATGGGACAGTATGTTTGAAGTTTGTCTTTCAAAGCTGTTAAAATTTTTGCGAGGAGCAAAGATGGGGGCTTGGTAGAACATTTGCTCGATCCAGCAATGTATCTTTGTTTAAAAATAACAATATTATCGAATATAGATTAAAAAGAGTTTTGCACGCAAATAAAGATTTGTATAATACAGCAACGTTTCAGACACCATGTAAGGCAGTAATTTTTTTTTTTTATATTTATCGATTCCATATTTTCACTGTCTTGTTCGTTGGGTATGTGAGGTGATGAAAAACAATGGAGAACGTGATAATGTGTGCATGAAAGGTGAAGATAACGAACAATGATAAATCTCAAAACTCTTATTAACAATACAAATTAGATAGTTAGGAAAACAAGGATGTTTTTCTATAATTACTAAGTTTGCATTGTGATTAATCAACTCGCATACCCAACAAACTAGACAACGAATAACAAGGTAGAACTATCAACTGATAACTGGAAATTTAGAAGTATTTCTCTGGTAATGATAAAAGTGAAAACCAAACCAGTATAGGATTTTACGTTCAATGACTTGAATAATACAACACAACAAAATCCGAATTCTGTAAGGAAAATATACATAATTGAACGGAATAAAGAGTAATGGGTTGATTTCACAATCATCAAAATTCATGATAATTATGTTTTTCCTAGGGTACTTCTATACAGGCACATTTCTGGGGGAGGGGGAGGCTGTTACATGTATATTGCCAGTTTTCCCGGAGGGAGAAATTACTGGGGAGTAAGGCTACTAAATAACACCGGGCGCAGATCTAAAGTTTGTCGTGTTGTCAATTTTGACAATAGAACAAAGGGCCGCCCTACCACTAGACTACCTTCGGCGAAAAAAAAATGCATCGATATGATGCAATCTTTGCGCCAATTCATGTTCGAGTCATCTTACCGGTTACGAAAAAGGACGATCGCGTGATCCGATTACAATGCCACCATTCGGAATCTCTCTAGTGCAACATAAAAATCAAGTGACCGATGAAATTGGCTCATTTGGGTCACAACCGGTCACATCATCCCTCGACTAGCACAACCGGCCACATTATCGCTAGACCACAATAACCGGCCATATTATCCCTAGACTACCACAGCCGTTCACACCATCCCTAGACTACCATAACCGGTCACATCATCCCTAGGCTACAACAACCGGTCACATCATCCCTAGGCTACCACAACAGATCACATCATCCCTAGGCTACCACAACCGTTCATATCTTTCCTAGGCTACCACAGCCGTTCTCATCTTTCCTAGGCTACCACAGCCTTTCACATTATCCCTAGGCTACCACTAGTCATATTATCCCTAGGCTACCACAACTAGTCATATTATTCAGCTAGAGTTTGAAAGATATAATCACTGCACCAACAACACTGAAGTTTTTAGGTGCGTAATACTCTTGTGATGTCGTAACAGACAATCCATGGGTCTACATTTTAATTTTTTTTAGTTTGCATTATAAGTGGAATCTAACGATAAGCATCATCTGCCCATCTTTAGTCATATTGATATTGATATTCTAAGCCAAAGAGAGATAACCCGTGCATGTACAATTTATAAGTGCAGACGTGAATTATATTACCATAAACTAAATATTCATTTGAATTATTTTTTTACTCGATATCAAAACTGAAGTTCATTTCAGATTTAAGATGCTTGAAAACTGCACCACTCAATTTATGAATATGTATAGACTTGCAAACTTAATGTCATTTAATTCGTTAATGAATTATTATTAAAAAATAGAAAATTGTGAATGATCATGTCACTGATAATTTACAATATGATTATAGAATAAAATTTTGACGTCCAAATTCAAGTTTACGATTTTTTTTAAATTAACAAATATGTTTTAGTGAATCTTTTATGAAAATCTTTCTCAACTTGCCAAATCTGAATTGAATTTGATGAGAAATACTTTAAAGATTTTAGGGCCCCGTGCTGAAAATACAGAAACCATATAAAAATGAGGTCTGTCCATTCGTCTGTCGAGTGTTTGTTTATTTCTTTGTTTTATGTCCCGTCGAGAATTGTTCACTCATATTGAGACGTCACCAGTTGTAGGTGAAGTACCACAAATTTAGACCTATGCTTAGCACTTAGGGCCATGGCAGTGAGAGTTCTTTATCGTGCCAACGCCTGCCGCGACAGGACCTCCGTTTCCAATGTCATATCCAAGATATCCGTAATTCTCACTTCTAAATCCCAAGAGTTTGGCAAAGGAGCAATCATTACCTATTTTAATGTCTTAGGTTTGATGTGACCATGGCACGAGCGGGGCTTGAACTGATGACCTTCCGGTTACAAAGCGAACGCTCTACCACTGAATTACCGCGACCGGTTTCGTCGGTCGTCACTGCGACATGATATGTTGAATAGATTTTCAACATAGAATTTTCATATTTCATACATAGTAGTTGATTATTGAACAAGGTCACATATACGTTTTAGGGTCAAGGTCACAACAAACGTCCAATCTCTAACTTGATCTTGCTTTCATTGAGGCACGATGATTTGAAAAGTTTTCAATAGATACCTTTCATATTTCATAGAAAGTTAGTTGATGATTAAATTAAGAAAGGGTAGTATTGATTTTATGGTCAAGAGGTCAAAGTTCACAGACGACCCTCAATCCAATTCAGTAACCCTTTCATCGTGACACAATACCTTTGAACATTTTTTAATGTACATCTTTCATATTCCACATAAAGATTTATCAGTTGTTTATTTCAGAAAACATCTATAAAAAAATTTATTGGGGGCATCTCTCTGCTTGGCATTCATCGTTTACATTGTGATTCTAAATCAATGACTTGGTTTTTTTTAAAGGAAAAACTCTCATATTTTATAAAAAGGTACATGTAGTTGATCATTAAAAGAAGACACTCTAGATTTTTAGTCATCAGGTGAAGAGTTATAAAAATGTTGTTGTTGTCACCCACAACACGTTAGTTTAAGGCTACCGAGAGTACATAGCAACTATCTAGGACGCACATAGCAACCACCTAGGACGCATAGTGGATAATTTTCTGTGTTAATCCTTAATTCGGTAAACAAATATATTTGGTATTTAATCTCTCTTTTTAATGAAAGTCTAATATCCATTGACTTCATACGTCATTGTTGTACCCTGAGAGTCTACATGTGAGATTAAAGTCAAGAGGGGCGTGTCAAAAATATGGCTTTGGTCAGTAATACCGGGTATGTACACCATTAACGTTGTTAGCTGCGCGTGGGCGACTTGTCATTGATTGATAGACACTTCAAGTGGTCGTCTTGTGAATGTTCGGCCATTCTTCAAACAATGGTCTTTTCATGTTCTTGTGAATTATGAGACTGGCGGCTGTGTATATATACTGTACCTATACATGTAGCTCGTCCCACAATATTCAGTCGGGTTTAAGTCCGGGGGAAATAGCGGACCAATCAAAAACGGTAATGCTGTTCATTTGAAGAAAACTTTGAGTCAATCTCGCAGTGCGCGCGCATTGTCCTGTGAAAACATTAATCCATTGCCTTGCCTATGATGCTGCATTGGGTGTGATAACAGAATTTCGTCCCTCTACCTTTTGATATTTAACGATCCATTCAATATGACCAACTGTGATCGAAAAGAAGTATAACGCACTTGGTGTGCGATTTCGCCTATATAAATACTTTTTTCTTGAATACAATTTTTTTTTTACAAATATTCTGCTATACAATTAATGTCAGTTCATACTTGTGTTTACTCAAATTACTCAATAATGATATCTATGTTGACAGTATCTTTATTTGATAAGCATAAACATCACCGTGGTTATATAAATTATAATTATAGTAGATGTAACGTAATGGGTCTTTAAAAATTGCAAACTGTTGCAAAAGGCCACCCTAAACCAGAAATAAAACACTGAAATTGTTTTACTTGAGTATGACTGTACATAAGTCCATTTGAGAAAATTTGGTTTAAGGTGGCCTTCTTGTTGAAATGGCTAAAATATGGAAAAATCGTTCTCAAAATTTACCTTGAGATTTAGCAGTCTGTCAAACGTGGTAGCTTTAAATGCCTGGGTGGCCTAGTGGTTCAGGTGCTCGGTAATGTTACACTAAAAGCATACATTCCGAGTTCAAATCCAATATTTTCCCAATCTATCTTTGTTTTTTTTTTTGCTTTTCATTTTTTGGGGTCATTTGGGGGGGGGGGGGGACAAATATTAGTCATTTTCATCATAACTTCCAATATTTGCAAGGTACAACTTAAAGAAAAGGAATTTATTTTGAGATCACTGTAGTTCCGTTTGTTTACACTATAACCTGTTCCTGTGTGCACAGGATTTTCAAACGGTAATATGGCTGACGACAAGCTAAACAAATACTACAAGAAAAGGGGTACAAATGCACAGCATGAAATAAGTAAATAGGTCAAGGGAGGAAAATAACTGTTATACAGTTTCAATTCTCAAAAGTAAATATAATACCTCATGTAGCAACTGTCATATGATATTTAGGCGAAACTAAACACTCGAATTATCAACCAAAGGCAACTGAACTGATGAAATCTATTAAAGGTGCTGCAGCCATGTCAGAAAAATACAGTGAGCTAAGTAATGCCATTTGTAAAAGGGTTGTTGATATGAATGCACCTATAAGATGTGTTGCGTTTTTAAAGTCTGTTGGTAAATAGGAAGTGAACTTTCCAGTGCAATCTGCTTTACTTTGGCAATGATCCATTAAACTGTTTCCTTATTCTAAATTTTGTCTTATCCCATCAATCGAAAATGCTCCATTTCTATAGCATTTTAGACACATATGTACATGTCTATCTGAATTTTCTCTTGTATCAACATACAAAATCACAGGCTTTTATAAGATGTTCTCCTTCCTCAATGGAATTTAGATTTTTTCCACAAAACAATGTCTATTTTCTGTTGAAATACCTTTATACCAACATTGACGTTCAATTTTAAACAATAACTTGAATTTCTTTATTTGCACAAAGCGTCTCTAAAGTGTA
The DNA here is from genome assembly GCF_947568905.1 of Ostrea edulis. Taxonomy (NCBI): domain Eukaryota; kingdom Metazoa; phylum Mollusca; class Bivalvia; order Ostreida; family Ostreidae; genus Ostrea; species Ostrea edulis. The sequence goes on from NC_079169.1 coordinate 89,067,882, forward strand.
CATTTTTAAATGTTGTCAAAATGTTTTAAAATGACAATATCAAAGGTGAAGATAACAAACAGTGACCAATGTCATAACTCCTAACAACAATACAAAATAGAGAGTTGGGCAAACACGGACATCTGGACACACCAGAAGTGGGATCATGTGTCTAGGAGGAGTAAGCATATCTAAATATATTTCTAGTGGAAAAATAAATTTATATTTACATTAGAATTATAATTTGCTACATGACAAATGCCATGCTTGCATGAATTTATCACAAAACATTTCAAAGATGAAAAGACAATTCAAACTCAATATATAAGAAAAGGGACTTCCCTGGGAATTGTGTGGCTAAAAGGAAGATTACACGTTTTTAATCAGCTGTGTATAAATCTATAAAAGGACAGCCCTAGGCATTTGGACACATTTTATAAGGAAGCCAAAAGTACAACCCTTTCAACTTCCTTGTGCATACACAACCCCTAAGGTAGTCCTTTTCTATATATAGAATTTTAATTAGTTAGATGTACATTTCCTTTTGTTTATTTGGATTTTACAACGTTAGAAAATGTGCTTTAAAACTTAAGACGTAACTTCTAAAGACTAGATTATATGTAGTATGACTTAATCATCTGTCTTCGAGAAAATACGTCCAAGCATCATATTTTTGTAACATTCTATGTTACCTATTCGTGATTTCCACAGGGCTTTGACACAATCTAAGCAAACTGGTATATATAGTATATAGAGTGAAGAGAGCTAACAACAGCCATTTCAATTCTCGGTTGCTCGCTTCAAACTCTCAGAACTTCGGTATCAATCATGATAATGCGTTAAAAGTTTTCCCATTCGAAGGCCAGAATATTGTTCTGTTTTAAGATCCTGTCTTCACAGAATCTTTGAAAGAAAGGAGTCCAACTTCCGAGAATTAGGTCGTTAACCCTACACCATTTTCTCCATGAAACTTTCCTTCATTATGTTGGATTTTATGCATCCGTTGCAGTCCAACTTAGAAATACCGTTTACAATATAGAGCTCTACTTGTGGTCGCCATCACAACATCGTTAATCGTCCGTTTCGGCAGACCAGATTCGTTTTCACCGGCTATTAGCCTCCGAGTTCAAAAGAGTCAACCATATTAAAACTGTAAATTTCCGGTGAAGATCCGGAGTGTTTATATGGATATTGAATATGTGCATGTGGGATGGGTTTTGATTTTCTACAATTTTTGAGAACATTACAGGTTATTGAACTTGGTCCATTTTGAGGAAATCTCGATTTTTAACTTAAGACCTTTTGTTCATATGAAAGTTTGTCACAGCCTCATAATGGCTGATAATATCTGAAGCAAAGTTATACAAATTATATAGCACAAGAAAAACACCCTATGTAAGCATTTCACGGGCGTATTATGTACCGTTTGTGGTACTCTTGTTGCAAGAATGTCCTGGGTGTAAATAGAAAGACATGTAACAATATGGTTTACAGCAAATTAGGAAGATTACCTTTATGTATTAAGAGAAAATTAAAGATTTTTAAGTACTGGATAAAACTGAAGAACACAGAAAATTGTATTTTAAAGGCTGGTTACGAAGATATGTTCACTTATATTATTATACTTTCATGTAAAATACTCGAACCTGATTGGTCGAGAAGCATTTGAAAAACATATTGTTACCCTCTGAGAACAGAAAACACGTGCCCCAGGGTGATAGTATCTAGCAACGGGTAACAGTACTTGACAACGGGTGATATTATAAAAAATTATAACATGCGTCAAAGAACCAGAGCCACGAATAGCCAAAAATGGCCCTTAGTCAGAACATGATATTATTCTCGGGGACAGAAACCAAGAATATCTATTTTTCAAATATGTTATCCTTTTCCCGATATCTTTTCAATTTTTTTAGTTATTGACGTTCAAAGTACCCATTGTTTTGGCCAGATTGTTATTGACGTCGCAATTTTGCAACGTAACGTCACAATTTTACAACGTTTCACGTACTTTTACGTGAAAGTTCTCTAGGTATTAAAGTGAAACAAAAACACTGTTAATTCTATATTAAACACACACCTATATAATATACTAGTACATCCCTTTCTCCTCTCTCTGTTTGTCTCCTTCCCTCTCTTTATATTTTTTTTTTAATTTTTTTTATTTATATGCAACCATTCAACAGTTTTAAAGTAATATTAATTCAGTAACTCTTTACTTAGCTTTGTTATTTAAGTATGACATGAAGATAAACCCAATCCCAATATTTTAACTGTATAACCATTTATTGCACATACCGATAGTTTTCGGGGGGGGGGGGGGGGCATCTTAAAATGTACACGAAAACACGGTGGATCCAACCGTTGACTTACGAATAAGATCTATTGACGTATGTATGTGCGTTTCAATATTACATGTAGTTTATGTTGAATATTGATCACTTATTTTAACAATCTTTTATAAGTTTGCGGATTTTTATTTTATTATTTGTTTGGGGGTGTTATTATTATCCCGCATGTACATGTAAACACGCCAAAAACAGTAATTAATAGCCAGGCTTCGGACAGCGGCGTTATTTCAGACGCACGTTGCTACATGTACAACTTTGGACAGTGAGTAAACATTTTAATCTTATGTTTCACACTTTTATTTTGTGTTTTGCTATATAGGGAGTTACGTTTATGATAGGGGGGGGGGGGGATGGGGGCCTCACACTGGACCAAAATTTTGTGTCGCAACCTGGCGCGCGTGCATCGACTCATACACGTTTACTGTAGATCTATATTTCATGTATATTATTCAAGAGGCATATACAACATATCATATCTCTGATTATTCTTACACAATTTATACAACATAGCTTTGTTTAGCTTTTATCACAAATCACTATAATTATTAGGATATTGTGAAAATCGATTGTATTTCAGCAGATTGCTTTTTAGTCAGTCTGATGACATTGCAGCACAATCATGGTTTTATTTCTAAATATTGTTTTTGGCTAAGTTGACTCAATTCTATTTCATACCAGAAAAAATAGGAGTATTTCATAGCATATAAACTGGCTATATTAAATAAAGACAAGAAATGAGTTTCTAAATGTTTATTAATCATTTTAGTAGTGTAAATGACATATATTACTCATTAAATTTGCAGTCTAGAAAAAGTCACTGATGACAAAGTTACTGAAAATTGATTACTGTAATACATAACACATGATCATAGTTTCGCATCACATTTTCACTGAATAATCCTGTTTTCATCTTGAAATCCAGAATGACAAAGTGGTCCTTTGGTGAATCTCATCATGTAGAGGAGAAGGGACTTCATGAAGTCTGAAACAAATTTTAAATGGCTTAAGATGATGTGAAGTCAAAAGATGACAGGATAGCAATTTCAGAAGAACCTACTGTTTTGCGTTTCCTCATGGCCATTTTCTAAATAGATCAAACTAAAGACCTAAAGAATAATACAATTTCCCAACATTCCTCTATTCATACACTATACTAACGTCAAATGGATTAGAAAATATAGCTGAACATTCTAGTTTACCTTTCTAGATGAAATCGCTTTTGTACTGTGATGAACCGACAAATTAAATTTTAAATATTTTTATTAACACAGAAGTATCTTCCATTGACTAGCTTGTGTGCACAATCACACGCTTTTTATTCCATCCAGTACAAAACAGATAGCTACCCAGTAATGACTCGGGGTATCTCTATATTTACGATATGTACTGTAGGCAACTGGCACGCGCAAAGTTCTTTTCATTCACACCTACCTGCACATAGAGGATCAACCCTTTGTTTTGTGTAAACTGCTAAATAAACAAGACGCCCCTAAGTCTTATTGTTCCCATGCGACAGGGTATCCACATTCTGCACAGGTAAAACAGCCCTGAGGCTGTTTGGATGCCAACAGCTGAAATTCAAAATGGCGCGCGAATACTAAAATACGAAATGTCCGTGTCGCATTTCCGGAATTTCTGTCGCATTTTATCCCTGAAAAATCGCAAAATGCGACAAATGCGATGGGCAGCGCGAGCCCTGGTCCGATTGGGGGGGGGGGGGGGGGGTAAGGAAACTGTTACAAAAGTAGCCGTACATGTACAGAATAACACATGAACATTTAGTTTAGCCATATGGAGATAATTTATTTTACATTAGGGTAAGAAAATGTTCACGTGAACTCATCATCAGGTAAAATATGTTCCATTTATCTAATTTCATTAGTTTCCTATCCAGATCATTTATTACAATAATATCTAGACCTGTGTGTATTTCAAAATGCATTAATTATTATCATTAACTCCATAATATCTATGAAACGAATTCATTAATTAAAAAATCTTATTCTGATAATGCTACATATTATAGGACCAAACTCCCTCCTTGCATATATTTGGTTAGTGTGCAAACAAAATTAAGCGGATGTTATTTTCACATAAATAGAAACAAGAATTTTATCAATCAAGGGGTTAACTCCATTGTGAATTAACACATCTGTAGTTTGGCATCCACCATAAAATTTGCTTATTTTAACATTTTCACATTTCTTCCTGCCATTAGGTTTAGTTCTTATCTTACATAAAATGCATGAGGGAAACCTTTTTCCGTTATCAGACACTTCCTCCATGTTACAAACACTCAAACTAAGTAAGACAGTGTGGTTTAATAATGTGTTCAGTTCTTCCTTCTGTAATGCTTAGCAATATTTTACTTAATTATGTAGGATAATATATTTAAAAAATAAACACATCAACTTTTACTTCAGGAAAACGAGTGTCATTCATATGTTCACCTCGCGCGGCGCAGACGATGGTTGGATCTCGATTGTATCTGGAGTGGATTGGAGGACTTAGCTTCGTAATTGTTTGATCAAATAACTAAAACTGTTAACTAGTGCAAGGTTTTTGTAATTATCCCTAACATGGTTACATATATATTCAAGTTCATAAATTGAGCATATAATCTATTTGAAATTTTGGGGGCAAAAAAATCGATTGATGTACGTAGCCCTATTTCGACGATGGCGCGGATCCGGTTTTATTTCAATAATATTGTTTGAAATAATCATATTTTATTAACTTTGAATAATTACTGGTTTCGCAAAAAGACAATGGAACAATCCCCAACTATATTATTTGAATATTACGATTGTATTAAACCTATAGTTTGGAAAAGTATTCGGATTTCGTGCATGGAATGTGAAATTCCGGTTATTTGCAGATCATAAAAATTACGCCTCGGTTGACAATGGTTTTCGAGGGGTGAAAATTTTCAATGTTATCCTCAACTACATGCAATATTTATATAATAATAATATTAAATAACTGGTTAGCTAATATAAAAGAAGAATTGTCTAATCTGGGTTTAACTTACTTGTGGGACCACAATAGGAACCAAAATATTTATAAAATTATCGAACACAAAATGTTAGATATATACAGACAAAATATAATGTGTAGTTTTGAAAGTTCATCAAAGTGTATGCCATACCGACACCTAGTTGACAATTTTTGTGTACAATATTATCTAACAAAACCAATAGACTCGTACAGTAAGCAGCTTATTACTCGTTATAGAACCTCGTCACATTCATTATGCATATAAACCGGTAGAAATAATAATATTCCCAGAAATACGAGGATTTGTAAATACTGTAATTTAAGTGATATTGAAGACGAATATTCCACTCCATTCTAAGATGCCCTCTTTATAATGAATTAAGAAAAAAAAATATAGACTAATTCTGATTAAGTCGCAAGTTTAGTTTAGCCATTATAATTTACCTAAGTATAATGTCTCGGGAAAAATATCTAATTCGTTTTATGCTGCGTTCGCTTCAACTGTCATACCCCTGTCATATCAATTATATATTTTTTTTTTCATCAAAACTTCTTATAACGTAAATTAGATTATATCGATGTTATGACGCTGCGTTTTTAACGTCATTTTGACATTACCAAAATTGACACCAATAGCGTGCGCGACGTCCAAACAATAACCAAGTGTATTTAAATTGACCAAGCTTCTGAGTGTAAATAACATCAAAGAACTGAGTAATTTAGGTAAATATCTGAAATGTGCCGCGAAACTACGTAATGACACGGTTATTAATTAGTACATAGAGCATATTTCCCCCGCATATACCAGATACAGTACATATTATGAATCAGTATAATTGGTTATGAATACCTGTAATATATATATATATACTGTGTTTATATATAACTTAAATTTATGCAATAACATTAAGTGTATAACGTTATGTAAGTTTATGCACTCTCCATATACTGTTCCTGTATGTATTATATCTTTAAATCTACTGTACTGCCTGTATATATATGTGTGTATGTGAATCCGATGAGCCATATGTCTCACGGAAATAAAGAAACCGAAAACTGAAACTGAAAAGGTAGAAACATCGCCATCAGGAAATGCAATTTTAAAACGCCCGAGCCATTGTTAGTTTCTAACTGATGTTACAGGTACACAGGGACGCGGCTATTTTCAAACGTTTCTCTGGTTTTGACTATGTACAATATAATCCTCTTTGACGACATCCATGTAAATGAATTTTTATACATCCACGTTAGACCACAACTAATCCATGTTAAGCACTTCATCGCTGTCAAATCCGGACTATTTCCTGTGTATAAGAGAGACTGTGAACTTGTCATTATACAGGGAGATGGATTTTAATATCACCGTGCAAAATACGAACAATTCCCTCGAGGTGATGGAAAATGAACTTTTTAATGAACTGATGCCAAATACTGTGTTTCTCTTCATTTTATTGGTGGTTGGAATAATCGGTAATCTTGCAGTGATATGCATTTACCACTGGAAAATGAATGGAAAATGCGGGGAGGAAATCCGACTGTTTATTCTGTTCTTAGCTTACAGCGACCTGGTGGCTGCCACGTGTGGTTCCTCACTCGGTATTGCCATGAACTTTAACCCCTTCTCTTTCTCCGATAACCTCGCTTGCAAGAGCTTGTGGTTCATAACAACGGTTTGTGTATTCACGTCTGGTTTGATTCTTGTTTTGGTCGCCTTTCACAGATTTTCCGCAATTTGCCGACCACATAGGAAACGATTGGACGTGTTTTGGACGAAAGCAATAGTGTTTGTCGTATTCATTTTTAGTTTAATCATATCTCTTCCATGCATTTTTCTATATGGTTCCTATCCCATTATGTATGGTGACCAGAAATACTTGGGAGGGCGTCGCTGCGGAAAAAAACAAGGACCAGATCTTAATAAGTATCACATGATTTATGACGTCATCGTTATCTCAGTAGGAACCTCAGGTATAGTTTTGATGAGCGGTTTTTACTTCATGGTAGGAAAAGTGATAGTTCGACAGATAAACTTCCGGGAAAGGATTACTGTCAAACAAGGCACCCCCGAAAAAGATACTAGGAACTACGACAGTCAAGAAAATCTGCAGGTCCCCGAGGTTAGCAATAATACGTCACAATCAGACAATATTGAAACGTCATCACGTCAGAATCTCGAGGATCAAATCGGAAACAATCCCGAGTCATCGTCCACGAAAACAAAAATAAAAAACAATAGAGGCAGGGATAAAAAACGAATCAGAAAAACGTTGGATAAATATAGATTTTCTTTGATGTTCTGCATAATTAGTTTTTTGTTTGCTTTGTCTTATACTCCAAGGGTGTACATCATGCTGCGAGAAATCGTGGACCCTTCCTACTGGGATCGGACGACAGTGACAGAATACATATTCAGTCTGTTTCTTTACAGAATGTACATCCTTAACAACGTCAGTAACATGTTCCTGTATCTTATCTTTGATGTTAACTTTAGAGAACAAGTTAGATATACATGCCTGTGCAGCTTATCGACTTCTTATTCTGTATAGATGTAAGGTGCCCTATGCGTGATGACATGTCCTGTGTGTGATGATGTGTCCTGTGTGTGATGACGTGTCCTGTGTGTGATGACGTGTGCTGTGTGTGATGACGTGTCCTGTGTGTGATGACGTGTCCTGTGTGTGATGACGTGTGCTGTGTGTGATGACGTGTCCTGTGTGTGATGACGTGTCCTGTGTGTGATGACGTGTGCTGTGTGTGATGACGTGTTCTGTGTGTGATGACGTGTCCTGTGTGTGATGACGTGTCCTGTGTGTGATGACGTGTCCTGTGTGTGATGACGTGTGCTGTGTGTGATGACGTGTCCTGTGTGTGATGACGTGTCCTGTGTGTGATGACGTGTGCTGTTTGTGATAACGTGCCCTGTGCAGTTTATCGACTTCTTATTCTGTATAGATGTAAGGTGCCCTATGCGTGATGGCATGTCCTGTGTGTGATGACATGTCCTGTGTGTGATGACGTGCCCTTTGTGTGTGATGACGTGTGCTGTTTGTGATGACGTGCCCTGTGGGTAATAACGTGCCCTGTGCGATATGACTTGCCATCAAACTCCCCGTCGAGGTCTCATTACGTCACCTACGTACAGGCCTCCTATGCAAACTCCCCGTCGAGGCCTCATTACTTCACAGTGCCTACGAATAGACCTCTCCTATGTGACGCACCACAATATACAGATTTGTATATTGTGAGTCCGCGATTATCACGCAGACAAATTACACTAAAGAAGTAGTTCGCAGTTAAAAGTCTGAAGATATTAATATTAAAAGCATTAATATAAAAGTATGGATTTTATTTTAAACATAAAATGATCAAAAATCATTAAAAAGTAGGGATACTCTGTTCAAATTATTGTGTAAAGTAATGAATTTGATGTTTACGTTCTTGTTTTGAAAGTTGGTTACGTTTGACGTTATGTTTTTTCGTCATTCTACAGTGACGTCACAGTATACGCGGCCTAAGAAATCGCTATCCCATAATGCCTAAGTGGAAGAGTTTGGTTTGTGAGCAAACGAACTCTGGTGGAAGTTTGGCCTCCTATGTGATATACAGATTTGTATATTGTGAGTCCGCGATTATCACGCGGGCAAATAACAATAAAGAAGTAGTTTATAGTTAAAAGCTTGAAAATATTGACATTAACAGCATTGATATAAAAGTATGGATTTTATTTTCAACATAAAATTATCAAAAGATCATTAAAAGGTATGGATACTCTGTTCAAATTATAGTGTTTAATGTTTAAGTTTACGTTTGACGTAATGGCTTTTCCGTCATTCTACAGTGACGTCACACAGTATACGCGGTATAAGAATTCGTTATCTCATAATGCCTAACTGGAAGAGATTGGTTTGTGAGCAAACGAATTCTGGCTGAAGTTTGGACTTGCCATGTGTGTGTGATGACGTGTTCTGTTTGTATGATGACGTCAATCGTAATTACTTGGCTATTTCCGTAACCACAAATGAATCCACTTCCGAGTCTTCTTACCGGTTACGGAAAAGGACGAGCACGTGATCCGATTGTGATGACGTGTCCTGTGCAAGTGTGATGAGGTGCCCTGTGTGTGATGACGTGTCCTGTGTGTAATGACGTGACCTCAATCGTAACTACTCGGCTATTTCCATAACCACTTCCGAGTCTTCTTACCGGTTACGGAAAAGGACGAGCACGTGATCCGATTGGACGTGACCCGTGTGTGTGTGTGTGTGTGTGTGTGTGTGTGTGTGTGTGTGTGTGTGTGATAACGTGCCCTGTGTGATGACGTGTTTTTCTTATTGTACATATCAATCTCATTTGCATTGTACTATTTTGATCAAATGTGAGAGAAAGGGTAATGATAGTTAATAATAAAATGCCTTATAATTTTTTTCTGAAATTATTTCAAAAGATTTTGTCAGGTGTTACTTAGATATCTACATGTTCATGACCCGTCCGTCAGAAAACTTCGATCATTTTTTGGTTTGTGCCCTTAAATTTTGGAGTGCAAAGTCTGAGGTAAAGTTTTACAAATAATACAATTTTTTAAAATCTGTTTTACTTCCCTGTGTGCATAGACATAAAAGCACGGAAGCATCTACCAGTATCGTTAAATCAATTTGTCAAGGGTCTGACTCAAGGTAGCAACAACCACGCTCGGTAGGTGGCGCGTCATGTTCTATTTTTAATAAATTCGATCAGTGCATACAATCTATTCAAGATTTATTGCTGGATTCAGGTACTCTTCACACAACTGCTCTGAAAAAATATAGTTCCATTCATGATCAGCAGATACAGGATTACAGCAAATGTTTAGAATATCGATGTGTATGTAATACGTAGAAGAAAACAAAATTAACGTCAAATGATTTTAAGAAAATCACTTTTTCACCAGAAATGTAAATAAGTATTCATATTCCTACGCTAGCTGCCTCCTCGGTGTAATTCACGAAAATATATAGGTCATTCTTCGATTGACAATTATATTCCTTTCATGATTATTGTTCGTTAATTATCATACAATTTCTTCTGAGAGAGAATGTTAATCATTAATTTGTGTGTGTGTGATTCTTTTTTATAAGGATTTCTATATATGTAGAACAGAGCACTTCTGGTAAATGCCGATGGTTTTGATATCGGCATTTGTCTTATACAATACGTACGACTACGAGTTATCAACCGTTATAAACAAGCATGACGCTTTGTCAACACGGCTTCATAGACGCTGGTATTAAACAAGAATAGATATGGGTTACCCCATATCCAAGAAATTCGACTTTTTAGCTCACCTGAACCGAAGGTTCAAGTGAGCTATTCTGATCACATTTTGTCCGGCGTCCGTCTGTAAACTTTTCACATTTTCGACTTCTTCTCCAGAACCACTCGGCCAATTTCAACCTAACTTGGCCAAAAGCATCCTTGGGTGAAGGGCTTTCAAGTTTGATCAAATGAAGGGCCATGTCCCTTTCAAAGGGGAGATAATCACAAAAATGCAAAAATAGGGTGGGGTCATTTAAAAATCTTCTTCTCAAGAATCACTGGGCCAGAAGAGCTGAAATTTACCTGAAAGCTTCCTGACATATTGCAGATTCAAATTTGTTCAAATCATGGCCCCCGGTGGTAGGATGGGGCCACAATAGGGGATCAAAGTTTTACATACAAATATATAGGGAAAAACTTTAAAAATCTTCTTCTCAAGAACCACTGAGCCAGAAAAGCTGAGATTTACATGAAAGCTTCCTGACATAATGCAGATTCAAGTTTGTTCAAATCATGGGCCCCTGGGGTTGGATGGGGCCACAATAGGGGATCAAAGTTTTACATACAAATATATAGGAAAAATCTTCTTCTCAAGAACCATTAAGCCAGAAAAGCTGATTTTTACATGAAAACTTTCTGACATAGTGTAGATTCAAGTTTGTTCAAATCATAGGCCCCGGGGATAAGATGGGGCCCCAAGGGGTGGATCAAAGTTTTACACACAAATATATAGGGGAAAACTTTAAAAATCTTCTTCTCAAGAACCACTAAGCCAGAAAAGCTGAGATTTACATGAAAGCTTCCTGACATAATGCAGATTCAAGTTTGTTCAAATCATAGGCCCCGGGGGTCGGATGGGGCCACAATAGGGGATCAAAGTTTTACATACAAATATATAGGAAAAATCTTTAAAAATCTTCTTCTCAAGAACCACTGAGCCAGAAAAGCTGAGATTTACATGAAAGCTTCCTGACATAATGAAGATTCAAGTTTGTTCAAATCATGGGCGCCTGGGGTTGGATGGGGCCACAATAGGGGGTCAAAGTTTTACATACAAATATATAGGGAAAATCTTTAAAAATCTTCTCAAGAACCACTGAGCCAGAAAAGCTGATTTTTACATGAAAACTTTCTGACATAGTTGCAGATTCAAGTTTGTTCAAATCATGGCCCCCGGGGATAAGATGGGGCCCCAAGGGGGGATCAAAGTTTTACACACAAATATATAGGGAAAATCTTTAAAAATCTTCTTCTCAAGAATAGCAAAGCTGTGATTAATCATATTTATATGGAAGCATCTTCAGGTAGTGTAAATTCAAGTTTGTTCAAGTCATGCCCCCAGGGGGTAGGGAGGGGCCACAATAGGGGTTCAAAGTTTGACATTGAAATATTTAAAAAAATATATGTTCAAAAATCTTCATCTCAAGAAGAGCATAGTAATGATTAGTCATTTTAATGTAAAAGCATTATCAGGTAGTGCAGATTAAAATTTGTGGAATTCATGGTCCCCTGGCGAAGGTTGGGGCCACATAGAAGATCGATTTTTTTTTTTTTGATTTTTTTTTTTTTTTTTTTTTTTTTTTTTTACATGGGAATATATAAGGAGGAGTGTTTAAGAAATTTTACATGGGAATATATAGGAAAAAATGTAGATAAATTTTCAATTTTTTCTGCTCTTGTTAATTTTGCATCCAAATAAATCTAGTGATATAATTTCATTTTTTGTCTTCATTTATAAATTAAGAAGAAGAAACCTCGCCGTCGATTCCTTTTGAACAACTTGGTGAATATAATTAATCTTGGCACCAAAAATCTTTCACTGAAGGGCATTCAATTGTTATAATTACACATTAATGCACATATTTACAACTTGTATGACCCCCTATTGATTTTCTGGTCACACCTGCCATGTTGGGTTTAAAACATAAACACTCTTTTCTCAGGTGAGCGATGTGGCCCATGGGCCTCTTGTAATTTACTCGTAGCAAATACTGTGACCAGTCTTGCTTCACTAGCAAACAGTGCGCACACCTGTCCTTGACCTTTTGACCTTGAAAAAAATGTACAATTACATGAACAATACTAAAGAAGGATAATTTAAAATCTTGTATTTATATTAGCTGAAAAATACATATATAGAGTAATGCAAAAATCAAGGTGAAAATCACTTTGTAGATATTTACTATGATATCCCCCTCCCCATTTAATTTTATTTCCTAGAAAATAAATTGCCCAATTAGGTTATTTCTTTTTTAATTGAAAAAATGCCCACCCCAGAATTAAATGTGTGTCCCCTTTCTTGATAAAAAATAAATAGTAGAAATATTTCATTTCCAAACCTTTAATCCACCCCTCCTATTTTTTTTTTTTAATTTTCTCTGTTATGGTTATATTTGTATTTCTTATCCCTGAATTCATAAATTTTGTACACGATGATCACAACCTATGCACTTATTCAACAGGAGATGTATACATTGCCTTAATAAATTTTATTTATATATTGAAAAAAAAAACCCACATGGGAATCATTTTGAATTTCAGGTAATTTCGTAAACTTTTCTGCGTAAACTTTTTTTCCATGCAAAAGTACCACCTAGTACCTCATCTACACAATACCGAGCTGTCTTGCAGTAAATATTGCAGATGTAAATTTTTTTTTTACATGTGTTTCTTTACTTTGTTCACTGACAACAAGCATAAATCACATAAACTGCAATATAAATGTTGATAAGTTGAGTACCTTTAATAAAGAAAAACAAAACCTCGTCACTTGTACATTTCTTACATGTGTTATATTTTCAGAAGTTGGGAAACCTACATATATGTATTACTTTAATAAAAATGATTTGATAGCCTTTTGTCTTTCAAAACTACCGTTACCAGTGGTAACATGTTTTCCTTTAGATGTCACATTTATTCTCTTTTCTGTTCAGTTGTTTTCCTCTGCTAACTTACAGATAAATATTTTATTTATTTATCTATCATTTCATTTCATTTTTTTTAATATCATGGTTTGTACTTGAAGAGTCATCGCAATAAAGGGACATTAATTATTAGTGTTACAAAAAAAAATCTGATGATGCAGTTTTTAAATTTTTGAATTTTGAAAAAATAAAAATAAATAAATAATAAAAATTTCAACCATTCATTCTCAGACAGATTCTGATACCACTCAGCCCCCCGACTGGCCAGAGAGTTCTGCTTCTATCAGTTCTGATGCAACTCAGCCCCCAGACTGGCCAGAGAGTCCAGTGTATCGGTAAATTCTGATAATGATGCAACTCAGCCCCCCCCCCCCCCCCCCCCCCCCGACAGCTCTACCAGAAGTTCTCGGAAAAGACTTGCTGATGTTTAATAAATCAGTTTTCCTATTAATTTTACTTTCGCTCCTGTTCATCAGTTCATTAGGCTATGGCCCAATCTGATAAAATTTAAGATCTTTGATCCGCTCCGTATACCTCATTCTTTCCTGTATCTGTGAAGTCCAGAGGTGAGATATATCTTTTCAAAACAACTAAGAATGTTCATGGAACAATTTAGTATCAATTGTTTTCCTTTTATGTTGTATGCCTTATTTCAAGAAATAACTTTGGGTCACTTTTTAATGTGAAATGGAACATTTTCCGTTTTTGACAATCTGACGGTAGGGGTGTTTAAGACACTATACCTAATTTTCTGTAAGGAAGTGGAATAAAAGGAATTTAGATTTGGATTCAGCATACTCAAAATTGGTAATTACACCTGATTTTTATTGTTTTGGGTAATGATGTTTCAAGAAATAAAGTTGGGTCACTTTTTGATGCGAAATGAAACATTTTCCGTTTTTGGCAACCTGACGGTAGGGGTGTTTAAGACAGACACTATACCTCATTTTCTATAAGAAATTGGGGTAAAAGGAATCCAAATTTGAAATCAGCATACTCAAAATTGGTAATTACACCTGATTTTTATTGTTTTGGGTAATTTTTAAAAAATGGGTGGTGGTTGCTACTCAAGGGCATGTCTACATCGTTCATATCGTGAAAATGTATTAAATAGTAAAACAGTCTTCTTTACTGTGTACTCCTGAACATCTAGCTAGGAAACTGGCTGTATAATTATTACTGGATACAATCATAAAGCACGTGACCCCAAGGGTCAGGTTCTAGGACATGGCTATACGGAATGGATAGTGAAAAAGCATTAAATCTTTAAATATCGCCCACTTTGTTCTTGGGTATCAAGCACAAAAGTCGCGGGTCTTTCGGATTTGACCTTCAAAGCGGAGGTCGCGTGTGACGGTAGGCGTTGGCACGATGAAGAACTCAGACTGAAACAGCCATAAGCGCCATATATAGATCAAAATCTATAGACGTATAGATGTACGAAAAATTCTTCAATTTGACGTAAATCAAATCAGCATTAAAAGTTCATATTGAACACAAAGGTTGCCACTGACCAGTAAGTGTGCCTTATGAAGTAAGGTCATTTGAGCAAGGTCGAAGTCACTTTTAAATTATTTTTGCTGTTTTACTCCAATTCAAGAACTTTATCTCATATGGAGACGCCACTCGCAGTATCTTAAGTAAATTCGCACAAAGTTTGACCTATTTATGGCACTGAAGCCGTACCAGTGAGATTGGTGAGTGAATTGTTCACTGATATCGAGACATCGCCAGCAATGAGTGAAACACCACAAGCGTTTAAGACCGTCGCAGTGAGGGTTCTTTAACGTGCCAACACCTGTCGTGACACGGAACCTCCACAGGTCATATCCAAAAAACTCACAACTCTCACTTCTAAATGCCGAGCGTTTGGGGAAGGAGCAATCACTACCTATGTTTACATATTAGTTTTGACGCTGGATTCGGAACCCATGACCTCCCGGTTACGAATCCAACGCTCCATCCGGGGTCTTTATCATTATAAAGTCTATCTCGATGGGTGGTATTCGTTTTAAAGGTATTATCCAAAAACAGCCGTGACTTAATTTCTCTTCTGATGCCAGGTGAAGGAACAATCACTATCTATATATATTGATCGTCTTATGTTTGACACGATCGCCGAGATGGAGTATCATAAAACTTAGACCGTACGGTTGCGAGCTGAGCGTCCGAACCACTTGGCCACCGCGATTGTTAGGTCGCTTAAAGAAAAATATTTGTCCAGACAATCAACTTGTACTGGATAAACATCATCAGAATTCCCATACCTATTGTTGGGCCGTTAGTAGTACACTGATTTTGACTACAGATTACTCCGTTTATCTGATGATCACGATATAGGACTCATGACGGATCTGACCGTTAACGAGGGATGCTTAATGCTTCTAGGCATCTGGTCCCACCTCTGCTATATCCAGGGGTCCGTGTTTACCCAACTCTCTGTTTTGTATTGCTAATAGGAGTTACGAGATTGATCACTGTTCGTTAACTTCATCTTTCATTTAACCATCGAACAAATATTCATCAGACTTATTGATTTAATATTCATCAGACTTATTGATTAAATACATGTATTCATCAGACTTATTGATTAAATAGTAATCAGACTTATTGATTAAATATTCATCAGACTAATCCACAGGCAATTGCATCGCTTGGGGTCGAATTTACTCTTTATATAGTAAATTCGACCCCAAGCGATGCAATTGCCTGTGGACTAATCAATTAAATATTCATCAGGCTTATTAAATATTCATCAGACTTATTAATCAAATATTCATCAGACTTATTGATTAAATATTCATCAGACTTATTAATTAAATATTCATCAGACTTATTAATTAAATATTTATCAGACTTGGAAAATGCAAAATCAGCATCAATGATGCTCTAATGTTCCACATTGTATCTATAGAACTTTTCATTTCAATGATTTTATCAATCATTTTTTCACCTTGATTTCTAAATGAATTATTTCAACAATACATTTGTCACCAAATATTAGGAATAATATTACACATCTAAGATTGGTATTATAAAAAAAAATCTTGAAATACAAATGCAGGTTTTATTACATGCAGTTCCTGCAGTATAGACAACTTTCAGTATATTGTACACTATACAAAAATAATTTGAAATTGAAAAGTTTTAATCATTTTACTCCTACACAAGATACAATTATACAAGTAACAGAATGATAAATAAAAATCAACATTTGTAAATCACGTAAAGGAACATTGTCCTTAATCTGTATCATGACCTAATCTGTTCCATTTGGGGATTATAGCACTTGCCAACCAATTCCAGCAGTTGTCCTGATTTATGTAGAGATTTTGTCTCAGAAGCCCCACCAACACAGTCTCCATTTATAAAAATCCTGGGTACCTAACAACAATCAAAAAAGTAATTTATAATATTAATTGCTTTCTATAATTTCAAAGTTCCTCTAATAAACAGATACCTGCTCATTTACATGCCCTTAAATATGGGAGAATTTTTACATGCAAGTACTGTATGGGGAAAAATTATAAAATGTTTTGGGCTTTTAAAGTAACTTAGTTCCACACTCCTGTGACGTCATAGGATTTTGCAAAGTCAATGATTCAATGATAGGAACATAAATTTTGTTGGAATCTTTTTCAATGGTTATTGTAAAAAATCTTGTTAGCCATAAAATATTTCAAAAGTCTTAGTTATATTTGAATAGTCAATAATATGTTTCAAAACATTGAATACAAGGACAATAACTCTGTTCTCATTAAATTATTTACCAAGTCCATAATGCGATAGATTTCCTTTATTTTTGACAAATATTTTACCAAGGTGATAAGGAATCATTATCTGTGTCTTTTCATGAAATTACATATAATTTTAATCCCGAGTGATTTTAAATAGCTAAGCTGTATGGTGCCATACTTCAGTTTTTGATGGGGGTATACATAATCTGGAAGCTATAGATTTGAAATTATTAAGGAAAGGTATGGATTTTTCCCCATGAATAACTATAACAGATGTAACTCTACTAATATAAACAGAAAAAATGATATGTAAACCATGCTATAAGGAAAGTGTGTCCACATTTGTTTTTTTTTTTTAACATTTTGGAGAATAACGCTAATTCAATAATTTTGCACATATTATTCTAAAACTTGATGAACATAATATTGAAAATGACATGTGTTTTAGTTATTGACATGTTTCCTGATAAATAAATGCAATTCAAAAAATATTTTTTTGTTTTTATATTAAAATAAAAACAAATAACTGTTTCCAATGAATTTCATAAAAATCTATATCGGGGTACATGACTTTAGTGGTGTATGTAATGAAAATTAATATGGAAATCCTTAACTGTTTTGCCTTTTTTAATTACTCTGAATGTTAGTTTATTGATTCCAAACAAAAAAATGCTACATAAACCCCAAAATCCAAATTCTATTGAAAAGTGCAAAAAAATGTGTTAGTCAGCTAAAAAAGATAAAATAAAACTAGAACTGTCCTTTCGGAACTTAACCCCCCTCCCCCCTGTGGGGGCACAAAACACACTTGCTCAGATCAAACCAGAAGTTGTCTAATCAAAAACTATTTTTTTATTGAAAATTTTGCTTTAAAAAAAGCAATCACACTTCATAAACATAAAGATTGGTATGAATGAAAGTTCAACTCAATATTCATGAATTTTTAATATACATTCTTTAAAGTTAAAAACAAAACAAAAGTAGAACAAGAGGCCCATGGGCCACATTGCTCACCCGAGTCACCTTGACCCATATCTAAAGATTTTCCATATCGTCGACTGTCCTATTTCGGTGACTGACCAGAATCGGTGACCTTTTGTTTATGTGTGCGCATTGTTGTTTCCGGGTGTAGATTGCGTCATCAATTTCGCCGTAGTATTTGCAAACATATACATTTGTATAGAGTACGTCTTCAATTTTTTTTCGAAAATGAACTACTAGAAGGAGAGTATATGCAAAAAATCAACACGAGCCCAAAAATAAGCCCACTTACTTATTACTTTTTCAAGCAAAACTTCAAATTAATATAAAGTAAACCAAAAGTCTAGAATTCTACACTATGCTATTTTATTCATTGACGTTTAGTTGCACATTCCTTCTGTATGTACATTTTAACAGTTACAAACTTTTGGCAAACCTATATTAACAATGGTCACCGAAATAGGTGATGTCACCGTTTTAGAACCACAAAGTGACATGTTTTTTGTTACGAAAATATATTCAATTAACGTACTAATGAATTTGGAATTTTTGGTTGAAAGTAAAGGAATTTGATTACTTTAAAGGTAGATGTGTAATTTATTTGTTTAATCCAAGTGATTAATGAGAAAATCGTGGTTTATCACTAAGGTCACCGAAACTGGTCAGTCGACGATATATATTTGCATACAGAACTTTGGTCCCTATTGTGGCCTCAACCTGCCCTGGGGGCCATGATTTTTACAAACTTGAATCTGCACTATGTCAGGAAGTTTACAAGTAAATTTGTACCTTCCTAGTCCAGTGGTTCTTGAGAAGAAGATTTTTAAGGATTGGCCCCATCCTACCCCTGGGGGCCATGATTGTAACAAACTTGAATGTGCATAATGTCAGGATACTTTCATGTAAATTTCTACTTTCCTGGCCCAGTGGTTTTTGAGAAGAAGATTTTTAAAAAATTTCCCTATATATTTGGATGTAAAACTTTGATCCCCTATTATGGCCCCATCCTACCCCTGGAGGCCATGATTTTTACAAACTTGAATCTGCACTATTTCAGAGAGCACTCATGCAAATGTAAACTTCTTTGGCTTAATGATTTTTGAGAAGAAGATTTTTAAAGATTTTCTCTATATATTAGTATGTAAAATTTTGATCCCCTATTGTGGCCCCATCCTACCCCTAAAGGGGCATGATTTTAACAAACTTGAATCTGCACTATGTCAGGAAGCTTTCATGTAAATCTCAGCTTCTCTGGCACAGTGTTTCTTGAGAAGATTTTTAAATGACCCACCCTATTTTTCCATTTTTGTGAATATCTCCCCTTTGAAGGAGGCATGGCCCTTCATTTAAACAAACTTGAATGCCCTTCATCCAAGAATGCTTTGTGCCAAGTTTGGTTAAAATTGGACAAGTGGTTCTGGAGAAAAAGATGAAAATGTGAAAAGTTTATGCCGATGGCAGTCAATGGACAAAATTTTGATAAGAAAAGTTAACGTGAATCTTCTGCTCAGGTGAGCTAAACAAGAGGTACTGTGAGCAATGCTCACTAAGAATACCCCCCGCTTACCCCAATCTCCCAAAGGGTGTTGTTAATAGGTATAAATTACCTCTTTCCTGAGTGTAAAAATATGGTATGCCTTTGTAGAAGAAAATGGAATATATAGTCCGAACACCAATCCATGGCATAAACCTATAATTTTGACCTTGAGATCAAAGGTCAAGGTCATATAGAGGTCATGAATGTACATGACACATAGTCTCATGGTGATACACCCATGTCTTATGGTATGACTATGTCAAAACCCTATAATCAATTTTGACCTTGAGGTCAAAGTTCAAGGTCATATAGAGGTCATGAAGGTACCCGGCACATCGTCTCATGGTGATACACACATGTGTCAAATATGGTATGCCTTTGCCAAAGAACAAAGAAGTCATGGCCCTGACATGGATCCATTATAAAAACCTTTAATTTTGACCTCGAGGTCAAGGTCATATGGAAGTCATGAAGGTACATGACACATCGTCTCATGGTGATACACTCATGTGTCAAATATGGTATGCCTATGCCAAAGAACAAAGAAGTCATGGCCCTGACATGAATCCATTGTAAAAACCTTTAATTTTGACCTTGAGGTCAAGGTCATATGGAAGTCATGAAGGTACATGACACATCGTCTCATGGTGATACACTCATGTGTCAAATACGGTATGCCTATTTCAAAGAACAAAGAAGTCATGGCCCTGACACGAATCCATTGTAAAAACCTTTAATTTTGACCTTGAAGTCAAGGTCATATGGAGGTCATGAAGGTACATGACACATCGTCTCATGGTGATACACTCATGTGTCAAATATGGTATGCTTATGTCAAAGAACAAAGAAGTTATGGCCCGGACACGAATCCATTGTTTAAAAAAACCCCTTTAATTTTGACCTTGAGGTCAAGGGTCAAGGTCATATATAGGTCATGAAGGTACTTGACACATTGTCTCATGGTGATCCACCTGTGTGCCAAATATGGTATGCCTAAGTCAAAGAACAAAGAAGTTATGGCCCGGACACGAATCTGCACAGACGGACAGACGGACGGACTGACGGATAGACAGACAGAGTGATTCCTATATAACCCCTAAACTTCATTTGGGGGGTATAATAAAGCCTGTAAATTGAAGAAAAAGTATCCAATCAACAACAGGTGCACATCTACATATGGTGAGTAATGACTGAATGTACAAATTTTCAGAAAAATCCATGCACTAGTGTCTTACACCATTTATAAACAAAATCAGGCCTACAGACAATGTGTACAGTGTAGAACCAAAACAAACACAAGAATCAACATGGTAGACAATCTTCATTATCTAATTAGTGAGGAACCAATGTTGATTATGATTAACAGAAAACACATGTAAATCAACATATAAAATACATTTACATTTAAATAGTATTATAGTACATGTACGTTTTAACTCGTAATTAAAAATTGATAAACATACAAAAATTTAACAATTGGTATGAGAGTAAACAATGCCCTAGTAAAAACGGTAATATAGTAAACAGGCATAAAATCTTTCAAAGTACAACACAAAAATAGTGAAGTGCTGGGGACGAACAATTACAGTAAAAGACAGATATAGTGAAGTGTTGGGGGGGGGGGGGGGGGGGGGGGGGGGGGGGATGAACATTTACAGTAAAAGACAGATATAGTGAAGCGCACTATGTCAGGAAGCTTTCATGTAAATCTCAGCTTTTCTGGCTCAGCGGTTCTTGAGAAGAAGATTTTTAAAGATTTTCCCTATATATTTGTATGTAAAACTTTGATCCCCTATTGTGGCCCCATCCTACCCCCGGGGGCCATGATTTGAACAAACTTAACTCTGCACTATGTTAGGAAGCTTTCATGTAAATATCAGCTTTCCTGGCTCAGTGGTTCTTGGGAAGAACATTTTTAAAGATTGTCCCTATATATTTGTATGTAAAACTTTGATCCCCTATTGTGGCCCCATCCGATCCCCGGGGGGGGGGGGGGGGGGGGGGGGGCAGGATTTTAACAATTTAGAATCTGTACTATATCAGAAAGCTTTCATATAAATCTCTGCTTTTCTGGCTCAGTGGTTCTTGAGAAGAAGATTTTTAAAATTTTTCCTATATATTTGTAGTAAAACTTTGATCCCCTATTGTGGCCACATCCGACCCCCGGGGGCCAGGATTTTAACAATTTAAAATCTACATTATATCAGGAAGCTTTCATATAAATCTCTGCTTTTCTGGCTCAGTGGTTCTTGAGAAGAAAATTTTTAAAGATTTTTCCTGTATATTTGTATGTAAACCTTTGATCCCCTATTGTGGCCCCATCCAACCCTGGGGGCCATGATTTTAACAATTTAGAATCTGCACTACCTAATAAAGCTTATCTATAAATTTCATCTTTTCTGGCCCAGTGGTTCTTGAGAAGATTTTTTAATGACCCTACCCTATTTTTACCTTTTCTTGATTATATCCCCCTGGAAGGTGGCCTGGCCCTTTATTTTAACAATTTAGAATTTCCTTTACTTAAGGATGCTTTGTGCCAACTTTGGTTGAAATTGGCCATGTGGTTTTTGAGAAGAAGTCAAAAATGTTAAAAATTTACAGATGGATGGACTCTGGAATACAGGTGATCAGAAAAGCTCACTTGAGCTTTTAGCTCAGGTGAGCTAAAAACAGTAAAACATGCTGATAGTGAAGTTCTGGGGATGAACAATTACAGTAAAACACACTTATAATGAAGTGCTGGGGACAAACAATTACAATAAAAATGTAAATGTGTTTTATTGTAAGCATGAATTCATTATAAGTGTGTTCGCTGTAAACATGTTTTACTGTAAGTGTCAATTCATTATAAGTGTGTTCATTGTGTGAATTCATTATAAGTATGTTCACTGTAACCGTGTTTCACTGTAAGTGTGAATTCTTTGTAAGCATGCTTAATGTAATTCATTATAAGCATGTTCACTGTAACCGTGTTTCACTGCAAGTGTGAATTCATTATAAGCGTGTTCACTGTAACAGTGTTTCACTGTAAATGTGAATTCATTATAAGTGTGTTCACTGTAACTGTGTTTTACTGTAAGTGTGAATTCATTATAAGCATGTTCACTGTAACCGTGTTTTACTGTAAGTGTGAATTCATTATAAGCGTGTTCACTGTAACCGTGTTTCACTGTAAATGTGAATTCATTATAAGCATGTTCACTGTAACTGTGTTTTACTGTAAGTGTGAATTCATTATTTTTAAAAGGGTGTTCACTGTAACTGTGTTTTACTGTAAGCATGAATTCATTATAAGCATGTTCACTGTAACCATGTTTTACTGTAAGTGTGAATTCATTATAGTGATGTTCACTGTAACTGTGTTTTTACTGTAAAATTCTTCCTTATACATCTACTTACCGTTTTGGCTTTGGTTACATCCGCTAAGTAGTTTTGTATTTCTGAACCATCAGGATGCTGGTTCAACTCTACTGCTGCGAATGGAACCCCAATGTTCTGGAATATCTGCTTTGCCTGCACACAGAAGGGGCATGTTGTCTTGGAGAAGATGACCACACAGTTTTGCGAGATGACCTGCTGAACGTATTTGGCTTGAGGATGGCCTAATGTTGTCGGTACACGTGATGTGGTCAATCCCATAACAATATGCCTACAAAAACCCCCCACATAAAACAGCAAAGTAACCAACAGTTTGAGTATGTCAACAGAAACCAAACAAATGTAACAATAGTACACCTCTAGCTGCCTAACATGTAGAATCATAGTTTTAACATCTGAAAGCAGGTGTAGTTTGGTCCCTGTCTCCCGCCACCCATTGTCTGGTCCCTGCCTCCCGCCACCCATTGTCTGGTCCCTGCCTCCCGCCACCCATTGTCTGATCCCTGCTCACACCACCCATTGCCTGATCCCTGCCCTTACCACCCATTGCCTGGTCCCTGCCCATACCACCCATTGCCTGGTCCCTGCCTCCCGCCACCCATTGCCTGGTCCCTGCCCTCACCATCCATTGTCTGGTTCCTGCCCACACCACCCATTGTCTGGTCCCTGCTCACACCACCCATTGTCTGGTTCCTGCCCACACCACCCATTGTCTGGTTCATGCCCCCACCACTCATTGATTACTGGTTCATTAAACGAGAGGTCAATGAGTGGCCGGTTCCAGACTAAAGCAGGTGTTGTAGTGTGCGAAATTAACAGCATGTTGAAGTCAGATGGGTTCAATCGCTGGTGGCCAGTTAGCTAAGCTGGTAGAGCACCTGACTAGAAATTCAAGGGGCCCAGGTTCGAATCCTGGTCTGATTCATTGCATTTGCTCCCTTCCTGTTACAAGTATACTAATTATTGACAAAATGTTAAGAAAATTTGTCCCGTCTATTATAGCAATATGAATATTCTAAGACCAATTTGTCTACAGAGTGAATTAATGCAGTTATAAAATTTTTGACATTCACTAATCCAATTATTATTTGCTTCCACTAATTATACAACTTAAGCTTTAGAAAATAATCACCAAAGAATAAAAAGTGTTTAATCTATGCAGACGCAAAAGTGATAATTTTGTTGCTTATTTTAAAAGAAATGGAAAATGCAATTACTGAGTACAATAAAAATTAATTTAAAGAATATCTATTTATCTCAAACATTATTCTGATTCTCAATAATACTCATGTGTTTATTGTCTCTTTTCATTTAGTTCTTATCTGTACTATGTATATAAACTGTGATGTTTCCATGTTTTGTGATATATGTTCTCGTTATGTATATATGTTATAGACAGGACCACAATGTAAACTAGTTTATATAACTAATTGTGCAATCCTGTATAAATAAAGGATATCATTATTATTTATTATTGTTAGTCTGTAGTAAATCTATGGTTGGAGACCCATACTTGGTATCAATATGACATCGAGGAGCTGGTTCAAAATTAACCTTACGGTAAAATACTTTGCCAAATGGAAGACTGCAGATCACAATGTCCATCTTTAAAGTTGATATTTTATTAATTTCTCAGAAGGAAAACAAGTCTTTTCCTACCTTCTTTATCTTAGAAAAGCAATGTTTGACAATTGAATTTTTATTTTTACTATGTATTGCTGCCTGTGATACTCGATCACAAACTCTTAACACTGCTTCATGTATGTAAATGATGCTGCCAGTCTATCATTCTCTAAGAATGGACTTCAATGAAAATGAATAGGCTGATGTCAATAAGTATATATGCTTAGATTGTTGTTTGAATCTCAATGTTAAGAAATCTCCAGTGCTGCTGGTATGATAAAACATGGACTGATTCATCACACAGGGCTCAACGAATGAGTCTCCCTCAATCTCTTCGTCGGAACCCACAGGTTTTCTCTCCGTTAAACTGCATTCACGAAGAAAAAACCTGTGGGTTCCGATGATATCTGCATCTATAAATATTGAGAAATTCTCTCTAGTACTTTCTCATGAGCTAAAAATTTATTACTTAATAAATTATGAATAAAAACATGCGAGGGCTTTTCGATATGTAATATGTATTGTACCACAGTGCTATAACGCTTTGCACACTTTTGTGGATGATGATACTCTTGAATAGCTCCATTCAATACCTTTCCAACGATATAAACACGAGCCATCAGCTCCACAAAGTTTTAAACTAATAGCCATTTCAATAGAGCCAGTCGTTAACCATTGTTGTAAAAATGGTTGGGAAACGGGTTGAGAATATTGAAGAAATTGGAGCTTATATAAAAGTTCGCACAATATTCGGTCATTCAGTAATGCCCATTTTTACTGAATTGGGGGAAGTTTATGGGTCTGATAAGGTATCTTATGAGACAGTTAGTAGGTGGGGAAAGAAATTTCTGACTGGCGCAGAGTCCGTCAAAGATGCAGCAAAATCTGGTCAACCTGTGATTGTAACAGGTAAGGCAAATGTCTCAAAAGTCAGGAAAATAATTGAAAGTGATGGCAGATACATGAATGGGTGCATTTCATTTTGAAGCGTATTTTGAAAGCATGAAAGATTTCTGACTGATAGACAGATGACCAAAAACGGGTACGAATACAAAACACTAAGCAATTGCTCAAAATGTTTCCCAAATTCAATCAAAGACAATTTGCAAACATTGTTATTGGTGAAGAAACATGGGTTCACTATTTCGAAGCAATAAGAAAAAGTGGAAACAAAATATGGCTAACTAAACACGGTAGAAGGCCTGTAGTTCCCAAAAGAACCATAAGTGATCAGTCATCCAAAAAATTACTTCGTTAAACACCACTCTTGATTCCATGCACAAGTACTCTGATCAGGTCTTCCAACAGTCTGTTGGAATTCCCATGAGCATGAATTGTGCTCCTTTGTTAGCTGACCTGTTTCTATTTTCATATGAAGCAGAATTTATTCAAAAACTTCTGCATGAGAAGAAAAAATCTCTTGCTGTGGCCTTCAATTTGACATATAGATATATCGACAACATTTTGTCTGTTAACAATAATAACTTTCATTCATCATGTTCATATATCGATTTGATATATCCCTGTGAGCTAGAAATAAAAGACACCACAAAGTCGTTCACTTCTGCTTCATACTTAAATATCTTATAGAAAGTAGACATTAATGGCAAACTGACAACTCAACTGTATGACAAACGGGATGATTTCAGCTTCTCCATCGTCAACTTCCCATATTTATGTAGCAATATTCCAGTATCACCTGCATATGGTGTTTATATCTCTCAACTGATTCGATACGCTAGAGTTTGTTCTACTTATGGTCAGTTTTTAAATCAAGGCAAGCTACAGACAAACAAGTTGATGGTACAGGGGTTTCAACAGTCTCCATTGAAGTCAGCATTTTGCAAATTCTATGGTCATTATAATGATCTAGTTCGTCAATACAACCTGTCATTAGGTCAAATGCTGTCTGATGTGTTTCATACCAAATATTAGGCCATTCTTGGCACACTGACTTTGATTACAGATAACTCCGTTTACCTGATCAGGATATAGGGTTCACGGCGGGTGTGACCGGTCGACAGAGGATGCTTACTCCTCCTAGGCACCTGATCCCACCTCTGGTGTGTCCAGTGGTCCATGTTTGCCCAACTATCTATTTTGTATTGCTAGATTGATCACTGATCGTTATCTTCACCTTTCATCAGCACAAAGAAGGTTCCTCTCATGTGATGGTATAGCCATACACATTTCGGTGCTGAAGGGCAAAAGTGTTACAGGTCAGTATTACTGAAATGTTATACTAAAAAAGCTAAAAAAATATTATCATAAACGACGCCCAGTGTCAGGATTTAGGCATGTTCATCTACTTCATAATAATGCTCCATCACATACATCTGAGCTTGTGAAGCAATTTTTGAAGTTGGAGAAGGTTACTGTCTTGCCACACCCACCATACTCTCCAGATCTAGCTCCATGCGACTTTTTCCTTTTTCCAAAACTTAGAAAGTTCTTATCTGGTCGTCGTTACAAGTCCTGACAAGCCCTTGGCTCAGCCATCAGTCAGTGCCTCAGAGGTCTATCTAAATCAGCGTACCATGACACATTTCAGAAATGGATTTAGAGATTGAAATTATGTATTTCAAACCGCGGAGAATACTTTGAAGGATGGTAATGTTCATTTCACTATTTGAGTCAAATGATTTTGAGATTGTAATTGTAATGATTTATATAGCGCCTTATCAACATTAGTTCTCTAAAGCGCTTTACAAATGTGAAAGAAAAGATAATATAAAATCGATGTGCACATACATGTGAATAAAATATTCAAAGTGTCAGAATTAAAATGCATAATTATTATTATTCATATATAGCACCTAATGTAATATGATTACCTTAATAACATATAAAACAATCTAAAACAACCCTTAGGAATAATTAAATACATAGAAAGGACATAGGTATAATAACAAACTACAGGTTTTTTTTTTACTGTAAGAGCTGTATGTAAGAGCACTAAGTATATAAAAATAATCACAAATTAAAAGCTAATCTAAAAAGATGCGTTTTGAGGTCCACTTTAAAACTAGACAGTGAAGTACATTGTCTGAGTTTAAAAGGCAGAGAGTCCCAATGCAGCCTTGTCCAAATGTCGATCCCCATATGTTTTCGTACGTGTCCGAGGAACCTGGAGAAGATGCAGAGATTCGGATCTTAGTGAACGTGTGGGATTGTAAACTGTAAGAATATCCTTTATGTAAACTGGAGATAGGTTGTTGAGAGATTTGAAAGTATGAAGAAGTATCTTACATTGAATTCTGGAAGCCAATGAAGATCTATTAGAACAGGAGTAATATGGTAAGATTTTTTTGAGCGTGTTATTAATCTTGCAGCTGTGTTTTGTGCCCTCTGAAGTTTGATGGTGGGTTGAAAATGAACACCATAAAGCAATGCATTTCTGTAATCTAATCTGGATATCGTACAATACACATTATATATTGAACAGCCATCGTATTTCAAACCAAGAAAATACTCTTTAGATCTCTGCAATCCTGATGTAGAAAATGCAACAGACAAGATTCAAACCCAGGCCCCCTGAATCTCTAGTCAGGTGCTCTACCAACTGAGCAATCGAACCCATCTGACCGCCACATTCCTCCCTCCTTAAATGTCTTCACACTTAAAGACATCACCCCAGGATCTTTATCCCCTGGCAGGCATTTTCACCTGTCAGTTCCAGGGGCTGGTCTACGACACCAAATGTAACAGGAAGGGAGAAAATGTAACAGACCAGACCGGGATTGAATCGTGGCAAATTCTCTCTTTATGTTACATAACTATTAAACAGCTGATCTGTAGATATATGACAGGTACTGGAGTTATCCTTCTTGCAATAGGTCATCCCAGAGAAAAAAATTAGTTCCCCATCAGAGCTTTAAAAATACACATTAAAAATTATATATATCCACATCTTTGTAGATCTTCAACAGGTTGAGCACAATCTCTATATTTTCATTTATAGCTTTATGAAGCTATTTGAAATAGCTTGATTTAGCTACCGGTACTTCAAATATTTTATCAATTCAATTTCTAAAAGCATAAAAATCAAATTTCCCTTAAGTGAACATATTTCATCCTTGAAGTATATAAAACACTTTGAGAAACAAAAAATAATTCTTAAACTACGTCCCTAAGGAAGAATTTTGATTCACAAATGTCAAAGGTTTAGGAACAGAGGACAGTTAACAATACAAAAGAAATTTTCTTTTCATAAAAAAAATCTGAAATTGACATACTATTGTTATGAATTGTAATTAGAATAGTGTTGTGGTTAGTTCAAAGTATAAACACATTAATTTAAAAATTATCATGCAACTCTTTGGCTATACCAATGCACTTAAAGTATAGCTCATTACACTAAAATTTTATTTAATGCCTC
Organism: Ostrea edulis; assembly: GCF_947568905.1. Lineage (NCBI taxonomy): Eukaryota > Metazoa > Mollusca > Bivalvia > Ostreida > Ostreidae > Ostrea > Ostrea edulis. Next base: position 89,097,059 of record NC_079169.1, read on the forward strand.
ATTAAAGCACTTCTTATGAAGTATGATTTCACCTTTGAAAGAGTAATACAAGATCTCAATTATTTTAATATATGAATTTTTTATGATTTATCCCAGAATGATAAAAAAGGTGCTCTGTTTGCAAATAAGATATTCTAAAGTCCAAATTTCCCTGTGATTTGATGCATAATATGAATAACTAAGAAAAGATGCCTAAACAACTCAGACAGACATTCTAATTTTTTAAATGAAAAAATATTTTTGAAAATTGAAAATGTTATTTGCTACGGATATAATCATCAAAAAACATGTCATTATCTAGAAATTCCCAATATCACAAACCATTAAATTGTGTGTGTATATAAAAAAACATGTCATTATCTAGAAATTCCCAATATAACAAACCATTAAAGTGTGTGTGTATATAAAAAAAAAATTTAAATCATGTTAGTTTCGTTTTCACTTGTAACTTCTCTTGCATTTTCGACAAGGTCTGAAAAGTAAAATTTCCCAATTTGACCCAAAACATCGATAATTTTCCCAATCTAATGGGACCAGGATCCTGTACCAAAAAGCACAGTGACAGCCCTGCAGGTGCTTGGGTCATAATAATATGAATACACATCCAACTTTACATATATAACAGGTTGGGAACACTTCCCCTATAGCGAGATATTCTCGCTAAAACGCGATTATCCCTCTCTAGCGAGAATAAATATATCCCGTACAACCGAGAAAAACACCCGCGGAGTACATCTTTTCGTGATTCACGTGAAAAGAAGAAAAAGTGCTAAAATGTCTGATACTTCTGCAAATATATGAATCAAAACAAAAACACTCACGATGTATATTGGATTTCATACTGCTTCCCTCTTACGCAGCAACTTTGATATGCAATTTCATGACTATGTTGTCAATTTCACAGAAACAATTCACATCATGTTGAGTGCGTGTTGCACTTATTCAGCATTGCACGGGATTTGCCATTATTTTCAATAAAGACGCCAAAACACCTGTTTATGGTAATGTTTATTTCTCGCTAAAGAGGGATAATCGCGTTTTAGCGAGAATATCTCGCTATAGGGGAAGTGTTCCCAACCTGTATAAAGGTTAGATGTGTATTCATATTTTTATGATTCAAGCACCTGTGGTTTTGATTAATATATTTGCAGAAGTATCAGACATATATTTTAGCACTTTTTCTTCTTTTCACGTGAAACACGAAGAGATGTTTTTCTCGGTTGTACGGGATATATTTACTCTCGCTAGAGAGGGATAATCGCGTTTTAGCGAGAATATCTCGCTACAGCTTGTACAGGAGATTAATCATGTTCATTTGAAAATGAATCGAATGAGAGAAAAGTTCGATGAAATCAAAAATGGAATTTATTGGTCATGATTTGTAAAATGTTGGAATTTGAGTGTCTCATTCATCCAACATGAGAAAAAGGGCTTGTTGTTTTTGTTTTTACCTTGTCAATCGTCAACACACCAGTCTTCTTTGACCTTCCCCCTCTACTTTCAGTTTAAAATTAAGTAACTCGTTCGTAAAATATTCGATATTTGTTGAAAAATATCATTCACAGTTGAAACTAAATAAGTCTAACACTTGATTTTCTTTAGTAAAATTAACATCACAAGAAAAAATTAGATATAGCAAGTAATTTAATATTTTCTTGAATACCATGTGTTAAGCGAGAACAAGGAACGAGAACTTTGGATAGTCGGATCTTTTATTCCCCTCCTTTGAAATCGTCCACCTTAATTTTCCTACTTACCAAAATTAAAGAAGTTTCAAACATAGAAAAAATACTCACGAAAATTTTAAGTTGAAACAAAAACTGGAAAAAGATTTACGCAATATATTACTGTACAACACAAAACTAATATATAATGACCCCCCCCCCCCCCTTTCACTCTCTCTCTCTTTTATGCCATACTGAGTTACTGAGATCTGTAACCGTACCATGCAACCACCAAGTTCGAATCGTTTCAACTTATTCACAATTTGAGTCCAATATTTGACAGTAGGTCTACTGGGTGTAAAGGGCCTTAACGTGTGTTACGATCATGTTGCAGAAAGCCTTGAACCGGATTTTATTAGGCCCGGATCCACTATACACCGTTAAAAGGAACGTAAACATTGAACATGGCAGTCAGCTGACGATTTGTAGTCGTGGATGTGATATTGATAGAAAGAGTTAGGCTTAGTTATTTTGTCTTATAATGAATTAGATTGGTGGAATCAGACGAAATGTGGGTTAAGCCGGAGGAGGTTTTACTAGCCAATGCACTATGGTAACAAAAAAGATACACATGACATAGTTTTAATGTACAACACACAGGAAATGATATCATTACGAATGTCCCCTCATGAATGTACTGTACAGTAGTACTTGTACAAACTACTTCTTGGTGTTCATATACACATTTAAACCTGTTTCTAATGTAAAATAAGTTTCCGTGATTTTATTTTTTAAAGATTTTTAATTCTTAAGTTTAGCTGTAAAAGTGCATTTGGGCACACTTCTCTTAGGCCAATGACTTTGTGAACAATGTATATATTGTTCCTACAAACATGTCTGCATCTTACAAAGATTCATCACTGTTAGAAAAGTTAATGTACTTTTAAATAAGAAACCAACATTAGATGAGTATGAAAGATAATATAAAATATCGTATAATCTAAACATCAAATTCATGAACAGCTAGGTACGATACTGGTGGTAAATATATTACCATAGTATTGTTATTGAACAATACGGAACTTTTGGGATGTGCTGGAATGACCGATTATGTTTGATGTTTATACACAATGGTCATGTGATAATAACCAGTTGTAGGGCAAAGTTGACATTGATACAAATGGTGTTTCGCTAGCAGACGACCCATAAAGAACTACGCGCAGTCCTACGATGGCGATCCAAGTCACTATTGGTGCTTAGTACCTGGGTGTAAATTAGATGCAAGGGAAAAGACGCATTTAGACGCGTATCAATGGATACATTTAAGGCGTGAAGTTTTGCAGATATCCTCAATGTATTCCCTATATTTATTTCCCTCGCCAACTCACATAATTTAATCAAATGCATTTTCCTTAAAAATGGTTGCAGTGATTCCCTACTTCCAAAGATAGCAGTTAGATGCAGGAATTTGATGTCAGTGGAGTATCCCATGCTAGATTACTTAGCTGTTATTGTAGTCTGGAAGTGACATGCCCTATAAATTACGTTCAACGTGCGATAAAAGTCAGAGTGGATCCGTATCTTGAAAGTCCCGTATTGGAGTCATAACTACTGATGTTTGTAAAATCCATTTTTTAAGGGAGGGGAGTGTGATTAAATGTGGTAGTGAGATATTAACAAGATTCAAATTTTCCATGAACAAGAGGTGAAAAATATCAACTATCCACCATTGAAATAACATGGATTGAACAGAGTCTACCTTGGATGTCTTATGATTTAATAGAAATCAGGCATAGTTTAAAGACTTTCTGGTTCTGGGTGGATACTCATTATCACCTCAATATTTAGGTTGGGAGATACTGTCCACCTCCAATTCCACGATCATATAGATTTTGCAAATTCTGCTTGTCATAATGAATGAAGTTGAGGATGAGAAACACTTCCTATTATTTTGAACAAAATACGATCATATAAGGAATAAATTTTCAGAACATATATGGGTGATTTGAATGCAAATTCCATAAAAAGCCTCATGAATCCTGAAAATTATACATTCACAAAGCATTTTTGTCAATATTTGAGTGTTTTAATCTAAGGTACACTGAACTGAGAAATCAGGACAATTGTGGTTAATCTGAAAATGTTTATTATGTTATATATATACTAGTATATGTTATTATACTTTCATGTAAAATACTCAAATCTGATTGGTCGAGAAGCATTTGAAAAACATATTGTTACCCTCTGAGAACAGAAAGCACGCGCTCCAGGGTGATAGTATCTAGCAACGGGTAACAGTACTTGACAACGGGTGATATTATAAAAATTTATCACATGCGTCAAATTCATGTGCGTAAGGTTCGCCGTAGATTGTTAGACGACATCGTTTGAGCGTTTGTAATAAACACGAATACCCGCATCGATATACGAAATATCGCATGACCGTGATTGATCAAATATCAACAGACGCAAGTTTTTCTGCTTTGTTGTTTATATAACATTATAATAATAATAATAATAATAAGACCTTTATTTAACCAGGATTACATATTTAGCGATAACGCTAGTTTTCAATATGGTCCTGCATATAACATACATACAGACAGATATTAGTAAAATAAACACAGATTAAAAGAAGTAGAATACATATAAACTTAAGAAATAATTATGAATGTAAGATAAATAGAATACAAAATGAAGCTTAAAAAGTATGGTGATAATCTCTAAGATAATTTCTCTTAAAACACGCAACACTCGTTGAGTTTCTTATGTTTTGACTCAAGGCATTCCACACTGTGCTCCCTGAAATGCTGAAAGATCTTCTATAATATTCTGTTTTTGCCCTGGGTATATACAAAATATTTGAATAAGAATTTCTAGTTTGCCTCTGACTGACTTCTGATACATATTTAAAAACATTTAAATAATCTGGCATTAAACCATGTAAAACTTTATACACTAAAATGACTTTTCTATAGACAAAGTAATCTGATAGAGGCAACCAGTTAAGTTCTGTAAACATGACATTAGATGGTGTTTCAAAATTTCTGATGTTAAGAATTACCCTTGCAGCTCGTTTTTGCAATATAAAAAGCTTATTCACATTTTCAGCATTTCTTGGATTGCTCCATATAGTACAACAATATGTAAAATGTGGAAAAATCATAGTATTAAAAATCTTCAGCAGCGCATCGTTTGACATAAAATATCTTATTCTTCTTAAAATGCCAATTCTCTTGGAAATCTTGTTCATAAGTGATTCTATATGACTTTTCCAGGACAAAGTTTCATCAATAATAATACCAAGTAATTTTGACTCCTGAACACATTCTATGACATGGTTATTTATCACTAAATTTAATTTTCGATACTTTGATAATTTTTGTGCCGATCCAAAAAGCATACATTGAGTTTTAGACAGGTTTAAGCTTAATTTATTTTCCTTAATCCACATTATACTGCGCTGAAGATCTTCATACATCTTTGACTCAATATTTTCCACTGACTTATCTGTTACATCTTGTGAAGTATCATCTGCATACATATTTACATGAGAATGTTTCAGTGCTTGTGGATAGTCATTAATATACAGGATAAAAAACAATGGGCCTAAAATAGAGCCTTGCGGAACTCCAATGGTTACATTTCTTTCCTCCGATAAATTGCCTTTCCAAATAACTCTCTGTGTACAATTTGTTAGATATGATTTAAACCATTCAAAAGTATCATTGCATATGCCAAATGACTTGAGTTTGTGTAATAAAACCTTGTGATTTATAGTGTCAAATGCTTTCCGTAAGTCTATAAGAATTACACCAGTAAGTTTACCTTCATCAATATTTTTAAGCCATCTATCTACTAGAGAAATAAGAGTACTTTCACATGAGTGTTTTGGCCTAAAACCAGACTGACAATCTGTAATTAGAGAATTTACTGACAAATACTCATAAAATGAATTAAAAACATGCCTTTCTAAAATTTTGCTCACACAAGGTAAAATGGATACAGGCCGATAATTATTAACTAGACATTCATCCCCTGATTTAAAAAGTGGTACAACTCGTGCGTTTTTCCAGTCATCTGCACAAGTACATGAAGATATAGAATAGTTGAAAATATATGCAAGAATATCACATACACTGTTTGATGAAAGTTTTAGAAGTTTGACAGAGATACCATCCAAAACATTCAGTATAATAAAACAAATATTGCATGTAGTTGAGGGTAACATTAAAAATTTTCATCCCTCGAGAAACCATTGTCAACCTCGGCTACGCCTCGGTTGACAATGGTTTTCTGGGGGTCCCTGGTGAAAATTTTCAATGTTACCCTCATCTAAATGCAATATTTATATAATGTTAATTTATGATGTACACCTCATGTTTGGTAATCGGCATTAAAGCATTTGAATTATCAAACTCCAGCTATTAAACCATTTTATTTTTATAAAGATCTTGATCTCCATATCAATTTATGAAATTTATGGAAGCTTGATTGAAAGAAAAGAATATTATGGTTATATAACAGTGTTTTGTCTGATACATGGTAAAACTGAGTCCAATACTTGGTGAAATGGGGTCATAATGTCCTAAAATCCTAGATATATATAGACCTCTGTATCCTCTAAAACAACATGTTTGTAATAGTAGACTGAGTAATTCGTCAACATTTATATTACAGGGGGACGGAGAGAGACTGAGTAATTCATCAACATTTATATTACAGGGTGATGACGGAGAGAGACTGAGTAATTCATCAACATTTATATTACAGGGTGATGACGGAGAGAGACTGAGTAATTCATCAACATTTATATTACAGGGTGACGGAGAGAGACTGAGTAATTCATCAACATTTATATTACAGGGTGACGGAGAGAGACTGAGTAATTCGTCAACATTTATATTACAGGGGGACGGAGAGAGACTGAGTAATTCATCAACATTTATATTACAGGGTGACGGAGAAAGACTGAGTAATTCATCAACATTTATATTACAGGGGGACAGAGAGAGACTGAGTAATTCATCAACATTTATATTACAGGGTGACGGAGAGAGACTGAGTAATTCATCAACATTTATATTACAGGGTGATGACGGAGAGAGACTGAGTAATTCATCAACATTTATATTACAGGGTGATGACGGAGAGAGACTGAGTAATTCATCAACATTTATATTACAGGGTGACGGAGAGAGACTGAGTAATTCATCAACATTTATATTACAGGGTGACAAAGAGAGACTGAGTAATTCATCAACATTTATATTACAGGGTGATGACGGAGAGAGACTGAGTAATTTGTCAACATTTATATTACAGGGTGATGACGGAGAGAGACTGAGTAATTCGTCAACATTTATATTACAGGGTGATGACGGAGAGAGACTGAGTAATTCGTCAACATTTATATTACAGAGTGACGTAGAGAGACTGAGTAATTTGTCAACATTTATATTACAGAGTGACGGGGAGAGACTGAGTAATTCGTCAACATTTATATTACAGGGTGATGGAGAGAGACTGAGTAATTCATCAACATTTATATTACAGGGTGACAGGGAGAGACTGAGTAATTCGTCAACATTTATATTACAGGGTGACGGGGAGAGACTGAGTAATTCGTCAACATTTATATTACAGGGTGACGGGGAGAGACTGAGTAATTCGTCAACATTTATATTACAGGGTGACGGAGAGAGCTAACCCATTCTTTGTCCTACAAAGGCGGAAGGGTTATGGAGGGGGTGGACTCACGGGGCTGCTGGTGGGCACGTTGGACACGGTCCTGGACAGCAAGGTTAGTCTATATATAGCTACACAAAAGCTGGGGAAATTAAAAAAATTGTGAAAAAAAACCCACTGTACTTAAGGCACCTGAACATACCAGTCCTCTGTATGTCCAGTTGTCCATATTTGCCCTACTCGTAATTTTGTATTCTTTATGATATTGATCACTGTTTGTTATCTTCACCTTTTTATTAACAAAACCAACACGCAATTGATAGCAATATTTTCAGTTTATCAAGATCCTCACATACTGACATGTTGATAATTATGTTAAATTAATTTTAGACACCACCGTACCGAATTTTGCACCAGACCCCGGGGTCAGAGGTTAGCTACAGTGAGTATTGACAATTCAATATTTGTTTTATTGATAAATACTATTTGACTGTGTAGGTGTTATTTCTTCAGAACAAATCTGAATGCATTAAATTTTGAACAGCTTATACAAAATATATTGCACTGGCAATTTATCTATTAACTGCATTACGCATAATCGTATAATGCAAAATAATGGAAACCTGTACATGTAAATGTATATATAAATGTGATCCAAGTTGATTCAATATTTTTGCTATAACACAATTTAATTGTTCCACTAGATGAATTTTAATTAAGATTTATGATAAAGTCAGTAAAAGTTCCGTTCTTTTAAACCCAAGGTGTATCCATAGCTAATAACAAGGTAGAAATACACAAGGACTGGGAATGGATTGAACAGAACCTGATGGAGACCCTCGGTATGTCTGTCAAAGCTATTTTTAGATTTAAAAATCATGTTTGTTTAACCACACTGGTCATGATACGTACAGGTAGGAACTATAGAAGAATTACGATTATTCATTGTAAATCAAAAGCTGAAAAAGATATAAGTAATATATTTACATTTCCAATGTTTTTATCTTAAATCTTTACTAAACTGTAGTGATGGCCATTTCCTGATGAATGTGATGCAGTTGTGAATGATGCACGCTTCAGGAAGTATATCTTCATGTATCTTAAAAAAAGAAATTCATTTCTTAAGTAGGCAGGAAGTTTAGTATTTTCTATTCACTTTAGTGAAAAGTTGAAAACACCTTCATGGCACAGTCATATATATATAATGAGTGATAGTGGACAATGAGATAAACAGTCGTATATATAATGTGTGATAGTGGACAAACAGTCATATATATATAATGTGTGATAGTGGACAAACAGTCATATATATAATGTGTGATAGTGAACAAACAGTTATATATATAATGTGTGATAGTGAACAAACAGTCATATATATAATGTGTGATAGTGGACAAACAGTCATATATATATAATGTGTGATAGTGAACAAACAGTCATATATATATAATGTGTGATAGTGGACAAACAGTCATAATTATAATGTGTGATAGTGACAAACAGTCATATATATAATGTGTGATAGTGGACAAACAGTCATATATATAATGTGTGATAGTGGACAAACAGTCATAATTATAATGTGTGATAGTGACAAACAGTCATATATATAATGTGTGATAGTGGACAAACAGTCATATATATATAATGTGTGATAGTGGACAAACAGTCGTATATATAATGTGTTATAGTAAACAAACAGTCATATATATAATGTGTGATAGTGGACAAACAGTCATATATATAATGTGTGATAGTGGACAAACAGTCATATATATATAATGTGTGATAGTAAACAAACAGTCATATATATAATGTGTGATAGTGAACAAAGAGACAAACAGTCATATATATATAATGTGTGATAGTGGACAAACAGTCATATATATATAATGTGTGATAGTGGACAAACAGTTATATATATATAATGTGTGATAGTGGACAAACAGTCATATATATAATGTGTGATAGTGAACAAACAGTCGTATATATAATGTGTGATAGTAGACAAACAGTCGTATATATAATGTGTGATAGTGGACAAACAGTCATATATATATAATGTGTGATAGTGAACAAACAGTCATATATATATAATGTGTGATAGTGGACAAACAGTCATATATATATAATGTGTGATAGTGAACAAACAGTCATATATATAATGTGTGATAGTGAACAAACAGTCGTATATATAATGTGTGATAGTAGACAAACAGTCGTATATATAATGTGTGATAGTGGACAAACAGTCATATATATATAATGTGTGATAGTGAACAAACAGTCATATATATATAATGTGTGATAGTGGACAAACAGTCATATATATATAATGTGTGATAGTGAACAAACAGTCATATATATAATGTGTGATAGTGAACAAACAGTCATATATATAATGTGTGATAGTGAACAAACAGTTATATATATAATGTGTGATAGTGGACAAACAGTCATATATATAATGTGTGATAGTGGACAAACAGTCATATATATAATGTGTGATAGTGGACAAAGAAACAAACAGTCGTATATATAATGTGTGATAGTGAACAAACAGTCATATATATATAATATGTGATAGTGGACAAACAGTCATATTTATAATGTGTGATAGTGAACAAACAGTCATATATATAATGTGTGATAGTGAACAAACAGTCATATTTATAATGTGTGATAGTGAACAAACAGTCGTATATATATAATGTGTGATAGTGAACAAACAGTCATATATATAATGTGTAATAGCAGACAAACAGTCATATATATAATGTGTGATAGTGGACAAACAGTCGTATATATAATGTGTGATAGTGAACAAACAGTCATATATATATAATGTGTGATAGTGAACAAACAGTCATATATATAATGTGTGATAGTGGACAAAGAAACAAACAGTCGTATATATATAATGTGTGATAGTGGACAAACAGTCATATATATATAATGTGTGATAGTGGACAAACAGTCATATATATAATGTGTGATAGTGAACAAACAGTCATATATATATAATGTGTGATAGTGAACAAACAGTCATATATATAATGTGTGATAGTGGACAAAGAAACAAACAGTCGTATATATATAATGTGTGATAGTGAACAAACAGTCATATATATAATGTGTGATAGTGGACAAACAGTCATATATATAATGTGTGATAGTGAACAAACAGTCATATATATATAATGTGTGATAGTGAACAAACAGTCATATATATAATGTGTGATAGTGGACAAACAGTCGTATATATATAATGTGTGATAGTGGACAAAGAAACAAACAGTCGTATATATAATGTGTGATAGTGGACAAAGAAACAAACAGTCGTATATATATAATGTGTGATAGTGGACAAAGAAACAAACAGTCGTATATATAATGTGTGATAGTGGACAAAGAAACAAACACTCGTATATATAATGTGTGATAGTGAACAAACAGTCGTATATATAATGTGTGATAGTGAACAAACAGTCATATATATAATGTGTGATAGTGAACAAACAGTCATATATATATAATGTGTGATAGTGGACAAACAGTCATATATATAATGTGTGATAGTGAACAAACAGTCGTATATATAATGTGTGATAGTGACAAACAGTCATATATATATAATGTGTGATAGTGAACAAACAGTCATATATATAATGTGTGATAGTGAACAAAGAGAGAAACAGTCATATATATAATGTGTGATAGTGAACAAACAGTTGTATATATAATGTGTGATAGTGAACAAACAGTCATATATATAATGTGTGATAGTGAACAAACAGTCATATATATAATGTGTGATAGTGAACAAACAGTCATATATATAATGTGTGATAGTGGACAAAGAAACAAACAGTCCTATAGATAATGTGTGATAGTGAACAAAGAGAGAAACAGTCATATTTATAATGTGTGATAGTGGACAAACAGTCGTATACATAATGTGTGATAGTGAACAAAGAGACAAACAGTCATATATATATATAATGTGTGATAGTGGACAAACAGTCATATATATATAATATGTGATAGTGGACAAACAGTCATATATATAATGTGTGATAGTGAACAAACAGTCATATATATATAATGTGTGATAGTGAACAGTCATATATATAATGTGTGATAGTGAACAAACAGTCGTATATATAATGTGTGATAGTGAACAAACAGTCGTATATATAATGTGTGATAGTGGACAAAGAGACAAACAGTCATATATATAATGTGTGATAGTGAACAAACAGTCATATATATATATAATGTGTGATAGTGAACAAACAGTCATATATATAATGTGTGATAGTGAACAAACAGTCATATAGATAATGTGTGATAGTGAACAAACAGTCATATATATAATGTGTGATAGTGAACAAACAGTCGTATATATAATGTGTGATAGTGGACAAAGAGACAAACAGTCATATATATAATGTGTGATAGTGAACAAACAGTCATATATATATATAATGTGTGATAGTGAACAAACAGTCATATATATAATGTGTGATAGTGGACAAAGAGACAAACAGTCCTATAGATAATGTGTGATAGTGAAGAAAGAGAGAAACAGTCATATATATAATGTGTGATAGTGGACAAACAGTCGTATACATAATGTGTGATAGTGAACAAAGAGACAAACAGTCATATATATATATAATGTGTGATAGTGGACAAACAGTCATATATATATAATATGTGATAGTGGACAAACAGTCATATTTATAATGTGTGATAGTGAACAAACAGTCATATATATAATGTGTGATAGTGAACAAACAGTCATATATATATAATGTGTGATAGTGGACAAACAGTCATATATATAATGTGTGATAGTGGACAAACAGTCATATATATATAATGTGTGATAGTGAACAAACAGTCATATATATAATGTGTGATAGTGAACAAACAGTCATATATATATAATGTGTGATAGTGAACAAACAGTTATATATATAATGTGTGATAGTGAACAAACAGTCATATATATAATGTGTGATAGTGGACAAAGAAACAAAAAGTCGTATATATATAATGTGTGATAGTGGACAAAGAAACAAACAGTCGTATATATAATGTGTGATAGTGGACAAAGAAACAAACAGTCGTATATATAATGTATGATAGTGAACAAACAGTCATATATATAATGTGTGATAGTGGACAAACAGTCGTATATATAATGTGTGATAGTGGACAAACAGTCGTATATATAATGTGTGATAGTGAACAAAGAGACAAACAGTCGTATATATAATGTGTGATAGTGAACAAAGAGACAAACAGTCATATATATAATGTATGATAGTGAACAAACAGTCATATATATAATGTATGATAGTGAAGAAAGGGACAAAATCTCAATAAACATGTCATTGTTGCTTTTATTTCCTTGTTTTATTTGATCAGGAAAGGCAAGACAGTGGTAAATTATTGGTTAATGGATTTTTCTCATATTTTGTGAAATCTTATTATTCGAGATCTTCAACACAAATATATATAAATCATGTGGGCATTCTTGTCAATGTAGGAAGTTATAAACCATGGAAGAGTTACCTCCCCTGAAAACAGGAAAAATTTGATTAATGATAAATTAAAATTTAAATCCTAGAATGCATTTTTGTTTGAAAACTCATACAGACTACAGCAGGGAATGAATACCTTTTCAGTGCTTTTTTATTTATTGTTTGAAAACGCATACAGACTACAGCGGGGAATGAATACCTTTTCAGTGCTTTTTTATTTATTGTTTAGACAAAAAATTAACATATAGTCAATAATACAAGGAAACATTTTGTGTAAAACTGTTTCTGTTCTTCATTTTGACAGAGATGTCTAATTCTATGGGGAAAAAAACCCAGTTTATTTTTCAAAACAAATGAAACATGAAACTTCTATGTACTTAATATGTCATGGAGATAAGAGGCACTGAAGCTAACCTGAAATAAAACTAGGGCAACATTAAACTTATAGTCCTATCTTACCACTATAACTGCATTTTATCATCGCATATATACTAATGAATGGTACCTCCTATCCTTATCAATAGGTCAAAATTTCAAAGAGCAATACAAATGAAATTTATTCTGAATATTTGATTAGACTTGAGAGAGAATTAGCAGAGAAAATCAAGGAAAATAAAAAAAATTCTCAAAATTAAGTCCCGGTCATTTTCTTATTTGTTTGGGTTTGAGAGCCTTATCAGTATGACATCACAATGTATCCAACAACTATAAGGTCACTGCCTACCTATGAGACGGTATGTAGTTTTGTAGGCTATATGTTGTCGTAGTTTATTAGAGTGATGACAGCCATTATCATGATGTAGGGTTTCTGACATACTGTATGTCAGTCACATGATCTCTGACATACTATATTTCAGTCACATGACCTCTGACATACAATATTTCAGTCACATGATCTCTGACATACTATATTTCAGTCACATGACCTCTGACATACAATATTTCAGTCACATGATCTCTGACATACTATATTTCAGTCACATGATCTCTGACATACTATATTTCAGTCACATGACCTCTGACATACAATATTTCAGTCACATGATCTCTGACATACAATATTTCAGTCACATGACCTCTGCCATACTATATTTCAGTCACATGACCTCTGACATACTGTATTTCAGTCACATGACCTCTGACATCCTATATTTCAGTCACATGACCTCTGACATACTATATTTCAGTCACATGACCTCTGACATACTGTATTTCAGTCACATGATCTCTGACATCCTATATTTCAGTCACATGACCTCTGACATACTATATTTCAGTCACATGATATCTGACATACTATATTTCAGTCACATGATCTCTGACATACTATATTTCAGTCACATGATTTCTAACATATTATATTTTAGTCACATGACCTCTGACATACAATATTTCAGTCACATGATCTCTGAGATACAATATTTCAGTCACATGACCTCTGATATACTATATTTCAGTCACATGATCTCTGCCATACTATATTTCAGTCACATGACCTCTGACGTACAATATTTCAGTCACATGATCTCTGACATACTATATTTCAGTCACTTGACCTCTGACATACAATATTTCAGTCACATGATCTCTGCCATACTATATTTCAGTCACATGACCTCTGACGTACAATATTTCAGTCACATGATCTCTGACATACTATATTTCAGTCACTTGACCTCTGACATACTAAATTTCAGTCACTTGATATCTGACATACAATATTTCAGTCACATGACCTCTGACATACTTTATTTCAGTCACATGACCTCTGACATACAATATTTCAGTCACATGATCTCTGACATACTATATTTCAGTGACATGACCTCTGACATACAATATTTCAGTCACATGATTTCTGACATACTATATTTCAGTCACATGATTTCTAACATATTATATTTCAGTCACATGACCTCTGACATACAATATTTCAGTCACATGATCTCTGATATACAATATTTCAATCACATGATCTCTGACATACTATATTTCAGTCACATGACCTCTGACATACGATATTTCAGTCACATGACCTCTGAAGTACAATATTTCAGTCACATGATCTCTGACATACAATATTTCAGTCACATGATCTTTGACATACTACATATCATTCACATGATCTCTGACATACTATATTTCAGTCACATGATCTCTGACATATTGTATTTCAATCACATGACCAGTATTCTGTCGATCCTTTAAAAAAAATCACCAAACCCCATGATTGTTGTCTGGTAGTGTTTCTTTTAGTCATCTTTAAAAGCTGTAAGTATTTTCATTACTCTGTTATATTTCAGGTGCTTTTGAAAATGAAGAAGATGCCACAGAATTTGTTAAGTGTAAAATTGAGAGCATGTTCACGCACGAAAACGAGGAGAGAGAGGGTGAGTTGACGAAGTTTGTATTGTGTCAATTTAATTGCAGACTCGAACATCACCAACAAAATTCTTTTTTATTTTGACTTCAAGGACTTGTATTTCCTTCAAGTGTCATGGTATTTTACACTGTTTATTTTCAGTGGATGAAGAGGTGGAGAATTACAAAACTTCAACCCGAAAATTTATGAAACTGTTCAACATGCCACGGGAAGAGAAACTAGTCAATCGTAAGACTGTCACTGACAACAGATGAAAGATTTGATATTCGATTAATTTAAAAGATAAAACTTTTAATGACAGCGATATCATAATTCCTTGAAAAAATAATTATATATTTTAATGAGATTTTAAAATTAAACACTTTAGATTTCACCTGTTTGTTTCATCAATTCTGACAAACATTTGAAAGTATGATTGTTAAAGATGTCATTGGATGCTGTGTATAGATAGAACTATAGATGTCCTTCTGTTCACAGAATGCTCCTGCAGTCTATGTGAGGGTTAAATGTCATTGGATGGCATGTAAATACAACATTGTTTATTGTTCACAGAATACTCGTGCAGCCTGTGTTGGGTTAGAACTATAGGTGTCCTCTGTTCACAGAATACTCGTGCAGCCTGTGTTGGGTTAGAACTATAGATGTCCTCTATTGTTCACAGAATACTCGTGCAGCCTGTGTTGGGTTAGAACTATAGGTTTACTCTATTGTTCACAGAATACTCGTGCAGCCTGTGTTGGGTTAGAACTATAGATGTCCTCTATTATTCACAGAATACTCGTGCAGCCTGTGTTGGGTTAGAACTATAGATGTCCTCTATTATTCACAGAATACTCGTGCAGCCTGTGTTGGGTTAGAACTATAGGTGTCCTGTATTCACAGAATACTCGTGCAGCCTGTGTTGAGTTAGAACTATAGGTGTCCTCTATTATTCACAGAATACTCGTGCAGCCTGTGTTGAGTTAGAACTATAGGTGTCTTCTATTGCTCACAGAATACTCGTGCAGCCTGTGTTGGGTTAGAACTATAGGTGTCTTCTCTTGTTCTCAGAATACTTGTGCAGCCTGTGTTGGGTTAGAACTATAGGTTTACTCTATTGTTCACAGAATATTCGTGCAGCCTGTGGAAGAACAACATTCCCAGACAGGGATGGATGTACCTGAGCGTCAATCATCTGTGTTTCTACTCCTTCCTGATGGGTAAAGAGGCCAAGGTCATCATACGCTGGACCGATATCACAGTAAGTTAATCAGATATTGGACTGATATCATGGTAAGTTAATCAGTTATTGGACAGATATCACTGTTAGTTAATAAGATATTGGACTGATATCTCTGTTATTGGACTGATATCTCTATTAGTTAAGCTCCTGGATTTTACAGATTTTATAGGATTTGAAATATATGTCTACTTTGTAGTCAATTTTACTATTTTCTGTTATTCTTAATAAGGTGAAATTGATAAAATGAGGCAAATTTCGAGAGTTTTTGGAAAAATATAAGTTCTTTGTTTAAAAGTAATTAAATAAATCAATATATTTTGTCGTTTATTTCTCTGAAAGTGAAAGAAAGTATTGCTTCTTTTATCATTTACATTTTTTTAAACAAGAGACCACAATTTACCTTAAATTTGAAAAATTTAGGGGGGGGGGGAGGCATGCCAGCTGTGACCCCTTAAATTCGCCACTGACAGTAAATTAATCGGATACTGGATAGATATCACTGTTAGTTAATCAGAAATTTTGTGGTATTCCATCAACCTCTAGAAATTCTTACTTTGTATTCTCAAACTTTTCTCTTCATACTGAACACAGTGTTTCAAAAGTATCTTCACTAACCAAAATTTTCATTTTCAAAAAAAATTCAAAAACCACAGTCATTCTAAATGGAATTAATCTAAGATGTGGGTGTATGGGTGAATGTTTATTACTATGCAGTTTGCTCATTGTGCATGTAAAAATCCATGTTTGGTTTATGAAAAAAAAAACCCAAGACATTCACCCATGATAGACAAGGTTAAAAAGTAACATTTAGAATAGGTAAATATAGAAATAACTTCGAATTTCATTAGAACAAATCAGGAGGCCTACATTAGAAGATGCCCTGTACTTGTACTTAATCTTTTCAACAAAGTCTGAAGTGATTGATGTGGTAGAAGACTCTACTGTCTAATATTTCTGAACATAGTCAAATTGATTATCAAAATATGGATTTTGTTACTAGTACCTTTGGACTAGTGAGTGAAAATGCAAACTTTAAGCTGTGAACACTAATACAGTACACGACACGAGTTTTATGCGTGTTCCACGTAACGCGGTGGAACAAATTTGCCCCAAACACGGTGGACCTTTAAAATTGTCGGCACCTTTGAAGTCCTATTTTTCCGCGCGAGCTAGACATTGAAGTCCACGGAGGATCTCCGTGGATGCCACCTCGCATCTCCTTGGATGTCACCTGTACCTCCGTCAATGCCACCGTGTACCTCCATGTGATAAAACAAAGAAATAATTTCCGAAATGATTCACCCAAAAAACCTTTTCGCTTGGCCAGCATACATGCCCTCACCCCATTACTTATTTAGAAATTAGCTATAAATCATTCAATTCTTGTAATTGTTGTTTAATGATACGTTAGTGTTTTCGGTTCATATCCGTATGGAGACTTCCCTGCAGACGTTCACACCTTTTTATGAAACGCCCAAATTCTTGACATCCTGTATATAAACACCTGTGTTATTCCTACCACTCGTCGGTACATTGTTTCACGGCACGTGCAGCACAATTTCACCAAATAAAAGAAGGGTCATGAACAACGACAATCACATGCCAGTAATTTCAATTTGATAAACAGCAGTTCAAAGAAATGTGTACCATAAGCAATAGTTTATTTTACGTAAGGTTTTCATTGTAATTAGGAATATGTGATTAAGGTCAGCTATATACATGTACATGTTTACATTGGATATGAATTTCATTATGTACTCAACTGTGAAGCAATGTGAGCAAAGAATCAAATTTTTATCACTTAAACAAATAAATATTAAAACTATCTTTACTTTTAATCAAACCTTTAGAAAACTCCGTACTTTCATTAGGAAAATTTCATTAGAATGCCCATACTTCACATTAATAATAACACGTTTTTTTTTCTCTAACTTGATAAATACTTTATTACACGCATGTATTATTTACTAAATGTATATATAACAGCTTTTTGTCTTTATATTTTTATATACCATTGCATAGTGGTGATGAGATCCAATAAATTGAATTGAGTACATGTAGTCTTGAAATATCACAAAGTAAAGAGTTGACAATGATTGAAATAAAAATGCAGACGTTATCTCGTTTATTCAGTAACTCAATAACTTGCGCGTCTTCTGAATGAAAGTTGTAAAACAAACGTACTAGGTTTTGGTCAGTTATAACATAATAAGGGGGTAAAATTCATCTAATCTCCGCTAGCAATGGGTTTTGAGTCAACTGTGCCTTCGTGCACGAATAATCTCGGCTAACGAAGATGAAAAAAAAACACCCTATTTTTTATGATTACCAATGCTCTCTCTCTCTCTCTCTCTTGCTTTCATTATCTAATGCATCTAAAGATTAAATTAAAGATTTTAATAATCGATAGCGTATATGAATAAAAGCAAATAATCGTTAAGTCATTTCTGTTTATATTTATATTAGTTTTTTTTCATGAACTAGTTGCATTTGACACCGAGGATTTACATCCTTAAATATTGATTACAAGCACGTAGAATCGGAGAGGGTGTACTTTGAAAACTTGAAAGGTTTTCGTAATCGGACAATTTAAGCACCATTTTTGTTGTTATTTTATTGCTTGTCAAGAAATTTACACAACTTAACCGGCAACATACCCCTTCTGATACATTGAAAAATATAAGTAATGTTAGCACGGGGCTCTATAAAGTTCAATCTGCTGTTTGGTCATACTTCGTCATTCAATAACTTATTCAAAATAAAAAAAAATGTTTGTCGGGTTAGCGGTACTATGATGTATGACTATAACACTGACCTGTGTATAACTTGTACATTCCATGCAAATTCGAAGGGGTTTTCGCCTCAGTAGAACAATGGGAGTCAGCTAATCCGTGTATTTGAAATCAACAGAAGTGCTTAGCTTCTTGCGGAAAGTGTGAAATATATTGGGTCGGCGTAAGATACCCGTGATCTTAGACTAGATCTGATATCGCGCCGACCCAATATATTTCACACTTTTCATGAGAAGTCAAAACCCAAACTAGCTCACCGTAATTTAGTTATACTGTGAGAAAGACCCTAGGAATTTGCATGGTATATACTTATTATACAAAGTAAGACTTGAATCAATAGATTTTTATTGATTAAACATGTATTGGAATTTCTTTTCCTATCATAAAAGTTTATTTTGTTTACAGAAACTTGTAAAGGGCAACAATATGCTTTTTCCTGAAAGCATAAAGATGTCAACTAGAGAAGGGGAGGTAAATATCGAGAGAGAAAAACAGGAAGCATGCTACATGTACAAAGAAGATTTTTATACACCTTATTTTTTCCTATTTAAAGGGAAAGGCAACCCTAACCACATAGTTTCATGCTTTTAGGAATAAAGTATCACTATTGACAGTCTTTAACTACAAAAATCCTTGCTTAACAATTAAATCAATATTAATCTATCATGTATTTTAAATTACCCGCCGCTAAGAGAGTGGCCATTGGAGTTTAATTTATGACGTCACACCATCTATTCCGGTTTATTATACCCCCCGCAACAAGTTGTGGGGGGGGGGGGGGGTATACTGGAATCGGGTTGTCCGTCTGTCTGTCCGTCCGTCCGTCCGTCTGTAGACGCAATGGTTTCCGGGCTCTAAAGCATTATCCTTTCCACCTACCGTCACCATATCATATATATGGACTACCCATGGGATGAAGATGTTCCCTATCAATTTTGGGGTCAAAAGGTCAAAGGTCAAGTGCACTGGACATCGAAGTAGCAATATGGTTTCCGGGCTCTAAAGCGTTATCCTTTCCACCTACCGTCACCATATCATACATATGGACTACCCATGGGATGAAGATGTTCCCTATTGATTTTGGGGTCAAAAGGTCAAAGGTCACACGCACTGGACATCGAAGTAGCAATATGGTTTCCGGGCTCTAAAGCGTTATCCTTTCCACCTACAGTCACCATATCATAGATATGGACTACCCATGGGATGAAGATGTTCCCTATTGATTTTGGGGTCAAAAGGTCAAAGGTCATGCGCACTGGACATCGAAGTAGCAATATGGTTCGGTTTGTCATGCCGTTTGTTTTTTACACTCAGAAAAGAGGTAGTTTATACCTATTACCAACACCCTTTGGGAGATTGGGGTAAGCAGGGGGTATTCTTTGTGAGCATTGCTCACAGTACCTCTTGTTTCATCAGCAGTACTGTGAACATATAGATTTGAGCTCGTTCTTTCGCAAGAAGAAATTGAGAAAAGAAGACGTTCAGTCGATTCGCAGACCAGGTAGATGGT
The DNA here is from genome assembly GCF_947568905.1 of Ostrea edulis. Taxonomy (NCBI): domain Eukaryota; kingdom Metazoa; phylum Mollusca; class Bivalvia; order Ostreida; family Ostreidae; genus Ostrea; species Ostrea edulis. The sequence continues at coordinate 89,117,870 of NC_079169.1, forward strand.
ACACATTCTTCATACAAATGTCTCGAACCTCATCTTGTCATACGCAAATGATGGATCCACAGTTTACGTAGTCTTTTCTTTTCAAATGACTTGGTTGAGTCAGGAATTTCGAAAAATAACCTTTTTTCATATCTCCCCTTCGCATTAGTGTAATTAACTGCTTGCCAGGAAGGCATCAACCTATTTATTTGTAAGATCTACCACATGCACATCTTTGATGATCTCGCAGGTGCTTGGGTTCAGGATCCCCCTCCCCCCCTCTTTCCGAATAAGCTACATGAGTTGATTTAATTATTTTTATGTTGAAAATATTTCTAATGCATGTCAACAACGTCTTGCATACCCATAAAGTCCAAAATAATTCAAAATAAGCCCTTTTAAAAAATACCCTAGGTCACTGGTTATTATAAGTTCTGTTATAATAACCAGTGAGGGTATTTTTTTTTTAAAGGATTTATTTTGGACTTTATGGGTATACAAGACATTGTTGACATGCATTAGAAATATTTTAAAGAAATAAATAGTTAAATCAACTCATGTAGCTTATTCAGAGGTGGGGGGGGGGGGGGGGGGGGGGGGGGGGGGGGGGGTCCTGAACCCAAGCTCTTAGAATCTCATCAAAACCGGAACAGACGGTGTGACATCAAAATTGTTGATTTTTGTGGTCTTAAATACAAAAGAGTTACACATCATGGCAGCCTCTATAGATCGCGGGAATTTCAATTTTTGAAGTTTTCAAATCAGTACTGAAGCATATCTAGGCCATATATCAACAGAATTGTATGACAAATCTTTATCATTTGATTAATCCTATCATTTATCATGTAAAAATCTTTTGGGTTGCCTTTCCCTTTAAAACTAACACGATTTAGAACCAATATTTTAATTGTTAAACAAACCCTCACACTTGTGGTCTATGGAACAGTCAACAGTTTATGAACTGTTGACTGGTCAATAATCTGCCTTATTTCTATTGGCTATGCAAGTCACATGATTCTCAGTTATTGACTGGGTCCTCAGACAACAGTTGTTTTGTTTGACTCAAGAACAGATTTCTCGAGTCAAACAAAACAACTGTTGTCTGAGGACCCAGTCAATAACTGAGTAATGTTTTTTTGGATTCTGACATTGATCAGAATAATGTATTCATCAAAATAAACTTTAATTTAAAAAATACTACATAAAAACCGTTGAAAAAGCAACAGTCATGTGGAACTCAAAATCAGCAAATGCATCATAATGATGAATGAAATTATTGTGATTCTGACTTATACAACTGAATTATACATGTATGTGTAAAACTGATTTGTGACTTCAAACTTTTTTTTTTCAGTTTGTATTCTCTATGCTTCTACACAGCAGTGAAACCTTCCGATTGATGGAACAGCTGGCCAATATGGCAATGAAACAGTAAGTGACAGAATTATTAACTCACTATAAACTGAAACTGTTGGTGTACACGTAAACAGTCCATGCTTTTCTGTATAACAAGATAATAATCTCATGGTATAGCCTTTTTCTGGTTTGGTTTTTAAGGTTGATGCAGGAGGGAGGCTTTGAAGAGGACAAAACCATTGTTGACAGAACCAAGTGAGCTCGAGCTCTCTCCCTCTCTCTCTTTCTCTCACTTTCTTTCTCTCTCTCTCTCATTCTCTCTCTTATATCAACATAATGTGGATTTGCTTTAGTAAGGTATTGTGAATTTATTGGGTACCATCGACTTGAGGTGTCTAGTTAGTTCATTGTTTACATTAAAGTAGTTCCACCCTTCTGTGATGTCATAAGATTTTGCAAAATCAATGCTTTATTTTGATTTAAGCATGATAGGAACATATATTTTGTTGGGAGTCTTTTCCAATAGTCATTGTAGAAAATCTTGTTAAACATAGAATATTTCAAAAGTCATAAGTTATATATTAATAGTCAATGAATGTATATATTTCAAAATATTTGAATCCAAGGGCAGTAACTCTGTTTTCATTTAGTTTTTCATCAAGTCTATTATATGATAGATTTCCTTTATTTTGTAAATTTTTGTTAAGAAACATTTTCATGAAATTATTATTAGCATTATTATATCGTTATGACGAGATGGGTTTTTGTGAAAATTTGATAATGCTGTACATGTATAAGGAAAATTGTAATTTTCTGATGTTGATATATGATTCTGTTTATGTATGTCTCTCATCTCTTAATAAGTTCAATTTTTTGTATATTTGATTTGATGATTTATAGTTTTAACTCTGATAAATTGAAATAAATACACTTTTTATACTTTTATCAGATAATAATGCGAATATGGAGTTACCTTAAATGCCCTCTCTTTTTTAAGGAAAAGAACCCCGAAGAGGATGTCATCCATCAAGAGGGACCTTGATGCCCGCGCCAGAAGTGATGCGTTTAGGTACACATAGGATTTAGGAAATCTTGATTTGAAATATACTATTTTTAGGATTACAAAGGAATTGTTGTTTATAATAGGGGGATTTTACACATGAAATATTTCCAGGGTACATGTAACCCATACTGACAAATTAGCAATCTTCATTATGAATCCTATAGTTAGTCAACTTTCTACATCCTCTCTCAATGTGATGTCAGGTGGACAAACGGACTAGCGGGTTGTTAAATAATGAACTTTGTACGTATAAAGGTCAGCCTTTTGTCTTCCCTTTGGAGGAGAAGTTAGATGTGGATTAGCGGTTTGTTAAATAATGAACTCATACTTTGTACGTATATAGGTCAGCCTTTTGTCTTCCCCTGGAGGAGAAGTTAGATGGAGACACAGAATGTTTGCTGTGGACCCCGTACAACAAGCAGCACATTTGGGGTCGTCTGTATCTCTCCAGCAGCTACATCTGTTTTGCCAGCAGGGTGAGTATAATCTCATTGAGGTATTTTACACTATTATAACTGTTTTGCCAGCAGGGTGAGTATAATCTCATTGAGGTATTTTGCACTATTATAACTGTTTTGCCAGCAGGGTGAGTATAATCTCATTGAGGTATTTTACACTATTATAACTGTTTTGCCAGCAGGGTGAGTATAATCTCACTGAGGTATTTTACACTATTATAACTGTTTTGCCAGCAGGGTGAGTATAATCTCATTGAGGTATTTTGCACTATTATAACTGTTTTGCCAGCAGGGTGAGTATAATCTCATTGAGGTATTTTACACTATTATAACTGTTTTGCCAGCAGGGTGAGTATAATCTCATTGAGGTATTTTACACTATTATAACTGTTTTGCCAGCAGGGTGAGTTTAATCTCATGGAGTATTTTACATATTCATTAAATCATTTAGGGGAACAGGGCAAAGCATGTTAGAGTATTGCAATGTAATGAACCACATAGGGTTAGTATAATTTCACTGAAGTATTTAAAATTTTCATTAAGTCATTTGAGGGGCCAGGGCAAAGCATGTTAGAGTATTAATTGCAATGTAATGAACCAATGCCTGAAATAGAATTACCAAACCAATCTGGTCTACCCCAATTTTATTTTTACCAGAGAGAAACCGTTCTGTAGCTATCAGAGTCACTGTGAAACTGTCAGAGATGCATTTCTTCAGAGGAAAAGTAAAAACATCACTCTGCTATATCATTGCGTTTACTCATTTTATAGGTGATTGTCCTTGTGATGGGTGTTTGTCCTTGGGGTGGGTGATTGTCCTTGTGATGGGTGGTTGTCCTTGTCCTTGTGATGGGTGATTGTCCTTGTGATGGGTGATTGTCGTTGTGGTGGGTGATTGTCCTTGTGATGGGTGATTGTCCTTGTGATGGTGATTGTCCTTGTGATGGGTGATTGTCCTTGTGATGGGTGATTGTCCTTGTGATGGGTGATTGTCGTTGTGGTGGGTGATTGTCCTTGTGATGGGTGATTGTCCTTGTGATGGTGATTGTCCTTGTGATGGGTGATTGTCCTTGTGATGGGTGATTGTCCTTGTGATGGGTGTTTGTCCTTGGGGTGGGTGATTGTCCTTGTGATGGGTGTTTGTCCTTGGGGTGGGTGATTGTCCTTGTGATGGGTGGTTGTCCTTGGGGTGGGTGATTGTCCTTGTGATGGGTGATTGTCCTTGTGATGGGTGATTGTCCTTGGGGTGGGTGGTTGTCCTTGTGATGGGTGATTGTCCTTGTGATGGGTGATTGTCCTTGGTTTGGATGGTTGTCCTTGGGGTGGGTGATTGTCCTTGTGATGGGTGATTGTCCTTGGAGTGGGTGATTGTCCTTGTGATGGGTGATTGTCCTTGTGATGGGTGGTTGTCCTTGGGGTGGGTGGTTGTCCTTGTGATGGGTGATTGTCCTTGTGATGGGTGGTTGTCCTTGTCCTTGTGATGGGTGATTGTCCTTGGGGTGGGTGGTTGTCCTTGTGATGGGTGGTTGTCCTTGTGATGGGTGGTTGTCCTTGTGATGGGTGATTGTCCTTGTGATGGGTGATTGTCCTTGTGATGGGTGGTTGTCCTTGTCCTTGTGATGGGTGATTGTCCTTGGGGTGGGTGGTTGTCCTTGTGATGGGTGGTTGTCCTTGTGATGGGTGGTTGTCCTTGTCCTTGTGATGGGTGATTGTCCTTGTGATGGGTGATTGTCCTTGTGATGGGTGGTTGTCCTTGTCCTTGTGATGGGTGATTGTCCTTGTGATGGGTGGTTGTCCTTGGGGTGGGTGGTTGTCCTTGTGATGGGTGGTTGTCCTTGTGATGGGTGATTGTCCTTGGGGTGGATGATTGTCCTCGGGGAAGCTTATTGTCTTTGGGGTCAGAGTCTTTGTTGAGGAGCACTATTGACAACATTGACATTTTCATAATTTATTTTCATTTATTAGTCAGCTACACTCAATGTACACTTTATCCTTGTTTTAATTTTTAATTTAATTTTGCCCCATTTTGCTCAAATATTTACTGGGTGAATTTAAAACTATTGAACAAAAGATGTATAACTATAAAGTGACAAATGAAAATGAGCAGAATCCTGATCACAATGTATCAGAGCAGAAATATGTACCAGTAACTTATATGATTATGTGGACATCAAAGGAAGCCACTAGCAGAAAAATAAATACATGAAAAACCTCTCTGTCTGAATTATTAACTGAGAATGTTCAATCTCCTTGATCTTGAAACATTTTTAAAAACCTTCTCTTTTTTTTTTTTTTTTGGTTTTAAATAATGTCACAAATATTTTTTGTTCTTCATCAATTCTATTGACAGTGAATAAATTTATTTCTGACCACATTCTGTCAATATGGAGACATGTCCAGGGAAAGGAATTCTAATTCAGCCTCAGAATATTTATAACTAAAACAGTAAATTACTAGACATCTGAGGTTGTTTTTGTAAAGTAATAGGAGGAAAGAAATCATTTAATTCCATTAGAATGATTTGCATCAACATCTGGAATCTTGAAATAATGTTTTGAACCCAAAATAAGTATGTACAGTGGGTAACAAAAGTTGTCTTCACTTCAAACAGCTACAGACTGGCACAATAATTGCTGTTGAGTTGTCTTGTTTAAAGGTTGATATTGTTGAGCAGCCGACAGTTACATCTCAGAGGCATGTTCGTAAACGCAAACTCCGACGTGAACATGCAATAATTGAGGGTCAGGTATTGGTACATGTAGTCACTTCTAACATTTCTTTATTGGTTCTGCGTTTTGAAAAACTTGGCGAATGTTGAGTACCTGGCCATAAGTGTCAGTCATCATTTCATTTATTACATGTAAGTATATATTTCATTGAAAAAACAAGTTATTGCAATTTTATTTGTAGCTTATTTTTATGGAATTTTTTTTTTCTTGAATTGAGGTTAGAAATTTTGTCTTCATGACTTCAAATTACTGTCAATGATCAATATATCACAATTTGCTTAGCATCTTAACAAAAGAAAATTTGAACAATTTTGCATAATTATGTGAAAAAAATTATGGAAATTGGACTAAATCAACCTCACAATATGTTTTCATAAAAATTGGTATTTCAATGAAATATAACGATTATAGTGAAAATTGAAATGCAGATTCACTTTAAAATGGCCAGATGCTGTATGTATTTAATGATCACTTGCGACTGAGTACTCATAATTTTCAATCATTTTAGCAGTCCTTCTCATCTTTGGTTTTGTGAACTGTTTTCATACATTTCTTGGTCTTTAATCATATCTTCTGACTTTAATAGTGTAAGTGGTAAATGATGAACATGGCTGTTGCATGAGACATGTACTGAGTTTTTCTATATACACACAATCCTAAGAAGTGAATCTCATATTTTTTTTCCCTCTCTTTTACGATTGTTGGTTTCAATGCTTTCAATATTTTGCATCATGATCTTGTTTAAACCTTACCAATATTGTAAATTGTCTCAGGTGAGGTTTTTAGGCCCATGGGCCTTGTTTTCATTCTATGAAACTCAGGTGTCCATTAGGCCCATAGATTTCTTCTCAATGTTAAAAGGTTACGTGTTTGTTTCTTTTGTCGTATTTATCAAATTATGACAGCATGGTTCAGAATTCTGTAAATCTTGCATCTCATCCAAAGTACGTTTTGTATTCTCTTTCTGTTGTTTCATTTTGTGTATCACACAAAAGTTCTATAATTCAGATCAATGATTTAAAGACAGTATGAAGAACAATGTAACTCCCATATACAACTGAGTTATAAGATTATCTACAATTAATGCTAAATCCACAGTTCCTGGTCTCTATAGTCTGGGGCTGTTGTTGTACAGTAATGTACATAAACTAAACCTTTGACTGTCTTTTACCTGTTGTCAGGTGCGTGACCTACTTACAGTGGTGATACCACTCCGTGAGGTGGTGCTGGTGGAGAAGGTGGATAATGCGGCTAGCGGTGAACTGGGAACAGACTCTCTGGTGGTCACCACCAAAGGAAAGGTACATCATACACTGATCACATCTAAGGTACATCATACACTGATCACATCAAAGGTACATCATACACTGATCACATCAAAGGTACATCATACACAGAGTGATATCATTAAAGGTAGATCATACAAAGAATGATCTCATCAAAAGTAAATCATACACAGAATGATCTCATCAAAGGTAGATCATACACTGATCACATCAAAGGTAGATCATACACAGAATGATCTCATCAAAAGTAAATCATACACAGAATGATCTCATCAAAGGTAGATCATGCACAGAATGATCTCATCAAAAGTAAATCATACACAGAATGATCTCATCAAAGGTAGATCATACACTGATCACATCAAAGGTACATCATACACTGATCACATCAAAGGTAGTTCATTCACAGAATGATCACATCAAAGGTAGATCATACACATGATGATTTCATCAAAGGTAGATCATGCACTGATCACATCAAAGGTAGTTCATTCCCAGAATGATCACATCATTTTGTAGAATATTTGACAATTCTGACAGAATATATTAGTTGTCAAACCCATCAATTTATCTACCGAGTATTTATGAAATGCATAATTATGTTATAAGCACTTAATTGGCAGTATATTCTTCATATTTCTATTTTCTGCATGCACCTTATATAGTTAAACAAACTTGTTATCAAAATGTTTTCACACTTACATCTAAATTTTAAACCATGCCTAGTTGCTTCAACCATGTTAAGCATTTCACCATGCTATAAATTAAAGTACAAAGTGACCTTTCAAATTTCAATTACTGGAGTAGACTGTAATTAACAGCCTGAATTTTAATATATCTGGACTAGACAGTAATTAACAACCTGAATTTTAATATATCTGGAGTGACTAGACTGTAATTAACAACCTGAATTCTAATATATCTGGAGTAGACTGTAATTAACAACCTGAATTTTAATATATCTGGAGTGACTAGACTGTAATTAACAGCCTGAATTTTAATATATCTGGACTAGACAGTAATTAACAACCTGAATTTTAATATATCTGGAGTGACTAGACTGTAATTAACAACCTTAATTTTGATATCTCTGGAGTAGACTGTATCTAGTAAAGTTTCTAACATGTTTTAAGACTTTTAGACATTCATTGTATGAAAATATATACCAAAATATACAGAACGTTTAACGTAGTTCCACACTCCTGTGACGTCATAGGATTTTGCAAAGTCAATGATTTAATGACAGGAACATAAATTTTGTTGGAGCCTTTTTCAATAGTTATTGTAAAAAAAATCTTGTTAGCCATAAAATATTTCAAAAGTCTTAGTTATATTTGAAAAGTCAATGATATGTTTCAAAATATTGAATCCAAGGACAATAACTCTGTTTTCATTAAATTATTAATCAAGTTCATTATGCGATAGATTTCCTTTATTTTTGACAAACATTTTACCAAGGTGATAAGGAATCATTATCTGTGTCTTTTCATGAAATTACATAAAATTTTAATCCTGAGAGATTTTGAATAGCTCAACTGTATGGTGCCAGACTTCATTTTTTTATGGGGGTATACATACTCTGGAAGCTATAGATTTGAAATTATTAAGGAAAGGTATGGATTTTTTTTCATAAATAACTATAAAAGATGTACATCTACTAATATAAACAGAAAAAATGATATGCAAACCATGCAATAAGGAAAATGCGTCCACATTTGTTTGTTTTTTAACATTTTAGAGAATAACGCTAATTCAATAATTTTGCACATATCATTCTAAAACTTGATGAACATATTGAAAATGACGTGTTTTAGTTATTGACATGTTTCCCAATAAATAAATACAATTCAAAAAATATTTTGTTGTTTTTATTTTAAAATAACAACAAATAACTGTTTCCAATGAATTTCATAAAAATCTAC